>NW_018252317.1:0-17443 GCF_001263595.1 Phalaenopsis equestris
GTTTGGTGGAGGACTTGAGATAAGTTTTTATCTTCCTATTTTGAGACTATTTTTGGTTTTAATTGATACTTATTGTTGGTTTGACAATGATTTGTTCTTTTAAACTAAAGTGTGGTTTTGTTTTCTCCATGGATTATGAGTATTTTTATTCATCTTTCTTCTTAAAATGATAAGTAACTAAGATTTGGACGGAAGTTATGGAAAGTATTGATCTTCAACGATGGAAGAAGTTGTGATGATTTAAATCCATGTACTTCATTTACTTCTTGATTTGGTCAATACAGATGTTAAAATTTGTTGTGAGAACATGTAAGAACCGGGTTGGTATTGTCTCAGTCAACAGTTGGAAAGAATAACATGAGGTTGTATGAATGAGATTATAGTTCATATGATTGAGTGAAAATAAATAGGGAAATATTCATTGAAAAGTGTATAGTTAGAGGACTTTAAAGTGACAGGTTAAAGCCTTCAATTTGGTTTATTGTTTTAGGTTCTGATACGAGAATGGTAGCCCCCCAGGAGGAGGGAATCGATAAAAATCTAGAGTGAGAGCTAGTATCTTCCCTGCCTAGCTGGTCTTCAGAACTATTCAAACTTTAAAGTAGCCAATGTTCTTTATAGCATCTCTAGTAAGGGTAAAGAATGTTATTGCTCCTATTTGGCACAACACAATTTGGATACTTCCACAATAGAATTCCTATACTTATTACTGGTTCGTAACAAGAAAAAAGATATTTTCATATTTAGTGCTTTTCTTCTACAAAAAGTTTAGTTATCTTTTTAAATTGTTATTGTTCTATCAAAATATTGAAAATACCAAAAATATTTAAATTTTCATTACTGCAAAAATCATCTTTAGTTTAGATAATTATCTTTTTATTTAAAATAGAAAGTTTATTGTTTAATAGTGCATATTGTGTATTCTCCCTGTGGGTTCGATATTCAGGTCTTAATCAAAAACTGTGGGTTCAATATTCAGGTCTTAATCAAAAAGTTCTATATTACTTGATAACAATACGTATACATGTATAGTATCCCAATATATAAAAATTAAAAGTTAAATTCTTATTTTTCTTCACGATCAAGTTTTTGTTTTTGTTGCAAAGTAAAAAAATCTAAGTAAAATATAATCTGAATTATTGTTGTACTGTGCATATTAGCAGTATCAAGGGATTAGGGTGCCAAGGGTATTTTTGTAATTTTGGCAATTTTGGGTGTATTTTGGCAATTTTTATAATTTTTGGGTGAATTTAGGAATTTTGACCAAATTTAGTGTTTCAAGGGCATTTATGTAATTTGGGTGGATTTAGGGGCATAGGCCAGGTTGGTCATTTTGGTAGAATTGGGGCACCAACCACCCTGTATGAGTTATGGACCAATGAAATCTGCATTTGAGTGCTCCATGTACTGGTCTTAGCTAAACCCTAGCCTAGGGCTAGTGGGTCTAGAGGACCATCTACATGAGTCTCCCAAAAGATTAAGGAAACAATTTTTGGATTTTAGAATTGTGAGTGAATATGGGTGATAGTGAGTGTAGTGAGTGAACAAGCTCCAGACCAACACCCAAAGTCAACCCTAAGGTCAATCAGTCATATGGGGACTCATCTTGAGCTCCCTCATACTGATCCCACCTACTAAGTGCTAGAGGTTAGGACCAATATGTGGAACTTCAAGTTGAGCAAGGAAGAATTTAGAGTTTCTGATGATGAGGGTTCTTTTTCTATTTTTCTAAGAATAGTCAACAGTAAAGTCTAATGGCTAGACCTTAGGCAACTAAAGAAGAAGAACTAAACCTCAACCAAAAATGGAGGTCAACAAATGGACCCCCAATAGGTACCAATAGATGTGGCGTGTCGGACAAGCACACCGCGCGTAATGGTGTTGACCGATGAGATCAACAAAACCAACTCAGATTCTTAAGACAACAAACCTAGAAAGGAGCATAGAATTTGAGTGTTAGTTGTTTCCACTAGGGAATTAGCAAGTAAATATTTGATTAAAATCAGAAGGTAGAAACTCTCACTGGGGATTAGAGAGTGGGTTTCAAATTATCAAGTTTCAGGTGTTTATAGAGGATGGGAGTCAGTGTGTAGGTGCTGACCCCAAGATGGGAATTGAAATTTGGGTATCAATCCCAAAAAGAAGAGTCAAAATTTAGGTACTGACCTCGAAAGGAGGTAACCAGAATTTAGGTACTGACCCAAGGTGAGAGTTGAAATTTAAGTGATCAAATCTCAAAAAGATGATTGGAAGTTAGGGATCGACCTCGAATAGAGGGAATCAAAAGTTAGGGACTGATTCCAAAAATGAGAATTAAAATTTAAGGATCAATTTCAAAAAGAGGATCAGAAGTTAGGGACCGATCTTGAAAAAAGGGACTCAAAAGTTAGGGAATGATTCTGAAAATGAGAATTGAATTTTAAGGATCAATCTAAAAAAGAGGATTGAAAGTTAGGGACCGACCTCGAAAGGAGGGAATCAGAAGTTAAGGATTGATTCCAAATCGAGAATAGAAATTTAAGGATCAATTTCAAAAAGAGGATCAACAGTTAGGAACCGACCTCAAAAGGAGGGAATCAGAAGTTAAGGACTGATTCCAAATGAGAATTGAAATTTAAGGATCAATCTCAAAAAAGGGATTGAAAGTTAGGGACCGACCTTAAAAGAATGGAATCAAAAGTTAGGGACTGATTCCAAAATGAGAATTGAAATTTAGGGATCAATCTCAAAAAGAAGATCGGAAGTTAGGGAACCGACCTCGAAGAGAGGGAATCAGAAGTTAGGGACAGATTCCAAAGATTCCAAAATTCCAAAATGAGAATTGAAATTTAAGGATCAATCTCAAAAAGAAGATTGAAAGTTAGGGATCGACCTTGAAATGAGAGAATCACAAGTTAGGGACTGATTCCAAAAATGAGAGTTGAAATTTAGGGATCAATCTCAAAAAGAGGATCGAAAGTTAGAGACTGACCCAGAAAAGAGAGAATCAGAAGTTAGGGACTGATTCTGAAAATGAGAATTGAAATTTAAGGATCAATCTCAAAAAGACGATTAAGAGTTAGGGACCGACCTCGAAAGAAGAGAATTAGAAGTTAGGGACTAATTCCAAAGTGAGAATTGAAATTTAAAGATCAATTAAAGATCAATCTCAAAAAGATCAATCTCAAAAAGAGGATCGGAAGTTAGGGACCGATCTCAAAAAAATGGAATCAGAAGTTAAGGACTGATTCCTAAAAGGAGAATTAAAATTTAGGGATCAATCTCAAAAAGAGGATCAGATGTTAGGGACCGACCTCAAAAAAAAAGGGAATCAGAAGTTAAGGAGTGATTTGAAAAATGAGAATTGAAATTTAAGGATCAATCTCTAAAAGAGGATCGGAAGTTAGGGACCGACCTCGAAAGGAGGGAATCAGAATTTAAGGATTGATTTCAAAAATAAGAATTGAAATTTAACGATCAATCTCAAAAAAAGGGAATCAAAAGTTAAGGAGTGATTTGAAAAATGAGAATTGAAATTTAAGGTTCAATCTCTAAAAGAGGATCGGAAGTTAGGGACCGACCTCGAAAGGAGGGAATCAGAATTTAAGCACTGATTTCAAAAATAAGAATTGAAATTTAGGGATCAATCTCAAAAAGAGGATCAGAAGTTTGGGACCGACCTCAAAAGGAGAGAATCAGAAGTTAAGGACTTATTCCAAAAATGAGAATTGAAATTTAAGGATCAAGCTTAAAAAGAGGATCAGAAGTTAGGGACCAACCTCGAAAAGAGGAAATCAAAAGTTAAGGACTGATTCCAAAAAAGAGAATTGAAATTTAGGGATCAATCTCAAACAGAGGATCGGAAGTTAGGGACCGATCTTGAAAGGAGGGAATCAAAAGTTAAGGACTGATTCCAAAAATGAGAATTGAAATTTAAGGATCAATCTCAAAAAGAGGATCAAAAGTAAGGGACCAACCTCAAAAGGAGGGAGTCCGAAGTTAAAAACTGATTCCGAATTGAGAATTGAAATTTAGGGATTAATCTCAAAAAAGGGATCAGAAGTTAAGGACCAAGCTCGAAAGGAGAGAATCAGAATTTAAGGACTGATTCTAAAATGAGAATTGAAATTTAGTGATCGATCTTAAAAAGAAGATCGGAAGTTAGGGACAGACCTCAAAAGGAGGGAATCAGAAGTTAAGGAGTGATTCCAAAAATGAGAATTAAAATTTAAGAATCAATCTCAAAAAGAGGATAGGAAGTTAGGGACCGACCTTGAATGGGGGGGATCATAAGTTAAAGACTGATTCCAAAAGTGAGAATTGAAATTTAAGGATCAATCTCAAAAAGAGGATTGGAAGTTAGGGACCGACCTCGAAAGAAGGGAATCAGAAGTTAACGACTGATTCTAAAAATGAGAATTGAAATTTACAATGGGTTTATGTGTTAAACCCATAAATATGTTTCATGTGAAAAGATTAACATTGGTGAGGAAGATATGTGAAATTTTGTGAGATTTGGTGCAGACAAGGACGGTCTTGTTGCACAAGCACTGCACAAGCAAAAAGTAAGAGACCTCAAAATCAAGAGAAACAACTCAACAGATTTATTTTCTTTTTTTCTTGATGTTTTTATCACGTTTAATTTTCAAAATATCTTTTCAAAAATTAAATTTTTGTTGGTTGACTGATTTTCAAAAGAGTGTTTTATTTGAAATTTATTATTAAGTTTTCATTGTTTTGTTCTTTGTTCATTGTAGTTCAGAACCAACATATGGTTCCGTGGCTTTTATCCACCGCACAAAAGGACAATTGAGCAAACAGACAAAATTTTTGGAAAAGATTCATTAATCTGCTCCAATAAGTATTACAGAATGAGTACAAACCAAAGCCTAAAAAAGGTACAATATGCTGAATGCATCAAAGTACATCTAGAAAACATCTCATGTTTGGTACATATCACAAACTGAGCATATCTGATACATATGTCATTATATCTGCTTGGTTGAATTCCAGTACAAAAAGGTGTCCTCTGAGTGTCCATCTCTAGTGGGGTGAGCTCTTAATCGAGCTGACCTACTAAAACACGCTCCAGGATAAGAGTTCCCTTTGCATGTGTTTAGAGGTACAACCCTCTCATAGCTCGTATGGCAGTAGTTCTTCTAACTCCGAATCTGGTTGAAATCCATGTGGCATTTTTCTTTCATCCATTCTTCGGAAAGTTACAGACACCCTATGGCGTCGTACCTATGGAATGCAATGTTTAGCGACGTCTGCTCCATTTTCTTTAAGAACGAACGAGCACTGAACCCACTGGTAGCGGAATCTCCACAGATCCTTTAAACTCACCGAGGCCAACGACATCTATTTCTGACATCTATTTCTTTTCTGAATAAATTGTTGCTTTTGCTCATGAAAGTGACCGTTCTGAAAGGCCTCACAAAATCGTGATGGTCAATATGCGGGGGTATGCAGTCACCTTTATCATAGTTGGTGTTTGGGTCTAAAGCTTGATCTCGGGAATTCAAGACCCAAATATTGATAAGGATGACAGCTCTTATGTTGAAGCATAAGTTATAAGGTGTCTCCTCGATTAGAGTTCGTGAGGTTATAGTAAGCTTAGAGAACATTGTGGAGTTCTTCAACCCACTATCCCCAACCATTTTAATATGAGTTTTTGGTCATTTGAGCACATTTTAGTTTTTCACTTCTATCCACTTATTTTTTTGAAGGGGAGTTATGATAATATGCATAATCTAGATGTGCAAAAAGAATTGAAGGCCACCCTAGAGAATCAAGTTCAATTTTTAGTCATAATCTTCATTAGGAGACTAAAGTGATAGATAATATTCTTCAAGACAAACTTTTTAGCATTGGCTCATTGAAATTGGAGTGTGACTTAACTTTAACCCGCTGACATGCAAAAAAAGGTGTAATTTTATTTATACATTTTATGCTTCAATTTTGTGATATTGCACTTTAAAGAAAGGTATTTTCATGTGTTGTTGCAGGTATATTGATTTTAGGCACCACTTTTCAGAGAGCTGGAGCCTAAAGGGCTGGATTTGGTGCCTGAAGTGCCATTTTGCAAAGAGTCGGTGCCTAAAGTGCTAGAAATGATGTCTGAAGTGCTAGAACACAAAACAACGCGATCTTAAGAAACGTGGTGCCTAAAGCACCAAAATCAGTGCTTGAGGAGCCAGAGACAACTTTTTATTAATTAAGGCAGTTTGGGACAAATTTTACACAAATTTTAAAGGATCCACTTTTTCTAGACACCCCATAGAGTGTTTTAATGCTTCTAGACACTTTGGAAGGTTCTTTCATGAAGGGATATGTCTCTTGGATCAATAGACAAGTCTTTTGGACATCAAAAGAGTTGACTTTTAGAAAGAGATTTGGAGGGAATTTTTAATTCTTTTTAGAGGGAGGCAGCCTCTAATAAAAGAAAGGGAAGTTTAGGACAAAAGAGAGGAGAGAGAGAGAGTTTGAGAAAGGGTGGTGGCGTAGAGAAGAGAGAGAGTTAGAGAGAGAAAGTTAAGTGCTTGGAGATTTTTTGCAAGAGTTGTAAGAGGAGAGAGAAAGTGAGAAATTTCTTCTTCATTGCATTTCTAAGAGAGAATTGAGTGTGATTGTAAAGGGAGAAAGTGCTTAAAAGGAACTTCAAAGGATTAGTTCAAGGAGGAGTGTGAGATAGGTTGTGTTGTTTCCTTTCTTTATTTTTTAAACTTATTTTTATATAATGAGAGGTCTTGAAGAGAAGAGTTAGGTTTTGGAGAGGATTTTCTTCTAGAGTTGTAAGAGGAGAGAGAAAGTGAGAAATTTCTGTGAGAGGTCTTGGAGAGAAGAGATAGGTTTTGGAGAGGATTTTCTTCTTGAGTTGTAAGAGGAGAGAGAAAGTGAGAAATTTCTTCTTCATTGCATTTCTAAGAGAGAATTGTGTGTGATTGTAAAGGGAGAAAGTGCTTAAAAGGAACTTCAATGAATTTGCTTTTGGATTAGTTCAAGGAGGAGTGTGAGATAGGCTGTGTTGTTTCCTTTCTTTATTTTTAAACTTGTTTTTATATATAAATTCCATGTTTTATTGTATCCTTCTCATGAATTCTGAGTATTCTTTTTTATCTTTATCCCTATAATGAGATATGGTTTTCTGAAGAATTAATATTGTTGTGCAAGATTTTAAATGTCAATAAATTGTGATGATTTAAACTCTGATCTTCATTTAAGATCTAAAATGGCTATACTTTCTACAACAAGGTAAGAGTCACATTCAATTTCATGGGTGAGAATGTAATCCATGGGGTTGAGTGTAAATAAATAGGGGTATATATTTTAATGAACACAGAATTGGAGATTTTAGGGGGACAGACTAAAATCCCCAATTTTGTCCAGTTATTTGGGAACTAAAGCAAGATTGTTAGCCCTTAGGGAAGGGAGAACTGACAGCTCTGAAAAGGGAGCCAGTATCCTCTCAACCTAACCACGGATTTAGCAGCTCTGAAGAGGGAGCCAATATCCTCTCAACCTAACCACGGATTTAAGGACTAAGCTCTGGAATAGCCAATATTCTTTATGCACTCAAAAAATGGTAAAAAATAGGATTACTCCTATTTAGACAATACAATTTTTTATATTTTTTAAATTATTTTAATTATTTCACTAACCATAAACTTATTGTAAATGGGAATGATGGTTTCTTAAATCTGAACTCTTCGTTACAAAACTTTGTTTAGTCTTAGTAAGTTTAACTTTTGAAGTTTAGAAAATAGTTTAGTTAACTTAGTTCTTTTAGCTACATTTCATTTAGCATACATTAATTTTCTTTAGATTAGTTTTTCTTAATTTAGCTTTTATAGTTTGAAAATTGTGTTTTACATTATAACCATAAGAATTTCTACCTCCTTGTTGGATCAATACTTAAGACTCAATTAGTTTATTACTTGAGCGATATGTATATTTATGTAATTATTAGGTTTGGCAGAATAAAGATTTTAAAATATAAAACTATTTAAACTGAAGTGATTTTTGTTGTGATTGATCTGCATATTTTTTAATTGTATCGTGGTGTGCGTGTTGTAGTATTGAAAGATATTTACAAGGCATACACGTTGTGATTGATCTGCATATTTTTTAATTGTACTGTCGTGTGCATGTTGTAGTATTGAAAGATATTTACAAGGCATACACCAAAAATACCACATCAAGTTTTTGGGGCCATTATCGTGGAGATAATGGTAAATTACTTTATAATTTAGAAAAAATTTCTTGAACTAAAAAACTTATGAAAAAAATTGTAGTTTAATTAATATTTTTTTTGTTTTAGTGTGTTTGTTTATTTTAATTGCTTATTGTGTTTGTGTATGCATAGCTTATGACCTGAAGGTTTAGTACCTTACAATTCGGAGTTAGAAAGAACTATTAGAAAATTTTAAAAACAAAAAATGTGTTAGAAAATTTGAACAAAATGGCTGCAAACTTATATAATCCAGGAATTGAAAATGAACGTCATCAGAGATCCTTAAGTGATTACGTTAATCCTACAGCAGATGAAATTTATTTGAGTATACAAAACCCTGCTATGGTTGTCAATTCTTTTGAGCTTTTACCTGCTATTATCCAAATGATACAAAATAACTAGTTTGGGGGAACAACGACTGAAGATCCTAACTTACATCTTGCTAGTTTTCTAGAATTATGTGGCACATTTAAATATGATTGAGTGTCAAATGATGTCGCCAAACTTAGACTTTTCCTTTTCATTAAGGGATAAAACTAAGACGTGGTTAAACTCATTAGCACCCGGATCTATCAGAACTTAAGGAGAATTTTCACAAAAAATTTTATCTAAATATATCTCATCATTAAAAACTATTAGTCTTAGAAATGATATCACGTCTTTTTGTCAGTTTGAAGGAGAATCGCTTTATGAAGCTTGGAACATTTAAAGATCTCTTTAGGAAGTGTCCACAACATGGGTTACTAGGTTGGCTAATAATTCATACTTTTTATAATGGATTGGTTTGATCTCTTAGATATGTAATTGACGCTCATGTTAGTGGATCATTAATGTTAAAACCATCCGATGAAGCATATTCGTTAATTGAAGAGACGACTACTAATAAGTTTCAATGGCCCTCTGAAAGGGTAACTAAAAAAAGAGTAGCTAGTATTCATGATTTTGATGCAATATCTATTTTGTCTGCTCAAATTGTTGCAATATCAAAGAAGATGGATCAATATGCAATGAATTATTCTCAGACACCTCCGATGCTAGAGAAAAATTCATTGGGACAAATGATAGATTCTCAATCATCATATGAAACTTTAAATATAATTAACAATCGAAATAATAATCCTTATTCGAATTATTATAATGTTAGTTAGAAAAAACCACCCTAATTTCAGTTGGAGTAATAATAACTCTAATGTTGTAAATCCGCAATGGGGGAACAATCCTGCAATTCTATTGGGAAACTCTAACAACCAAGAGAACATTAGCTAAAAACCTTACTATTCTCTAGGTTTTAACAGCAATTCACAAAGTAAGGAGTAGAAATTGTTAATGAAAGAATTACTATTGCAAATGGGAGCACAATTACAAAGTCAATGAGCTACAATTCGAAGCATGAAAAATTGATTTGGATGTATTGCTACTACACTTAGCAAAAGTCCTCCACGAACTTTGTCATGTAATGCTGATGTTAATCCTAAAGATCATAATAAAGAGCAAACCAAGGCTATTTAACTGAGAAGTGGAAAAGAATTAGAGACAAAAGTTCAAAAGTGGTTGAAGTTGGGAAAGAAGGGGTGGAAAATAAAAATTCGAGCGAAGATTTTCATCTTGAGTCAGAATATTTTATTAAACCAATGAAATTTCTTGTACAAAGACAGTCACCTCCATTTCCTCAAAGATTGAAGCAGCATGACAAAGATAACCAATTTACAAAATTCTTAGAAATATTGAGGAAATTAATGATAAACATTCCATTTATTGAAGCCTTGGAACAAATGTCAAGCTATGTGAAGTTTATGAAGGATATACTTAATAAAAAAAGGAAGTTTATAGATAATGAGACTGTTGCACTTAGTTAGGAGTGAAGAGCCATAATTCAAAAAAAGCTTCCTGAAAAACTTAAAGATCCTGGTAGTTTTACTATTCCTTGTGCTATTGGTCAAAGATTTTTTTGGAAAGGCTTTATATGATTTAGGAGCCAGTATTAATCTTATGCCTCTATCAATTTTCAGAATGTTGGGTTTAAGTGTTGGTTTTAAGAAAAATTTAACCTAGTACTGTAACTCTTCAGTTAGTTGATCGATTGATTACCTACCTCAAGGAGTTATAGAAGATGGTTTTGTGAAATTTGATAAATTTATCTTTCCTGTGAATTTTATTGTGTTAGATATGGAGAAAGATAAAGAAATTCTTATAATTTTAGGAATATCATTCCTTGCCACTAGAAAAGCTTTGTTAGATGTGCAGAAATTAAACTTAATAATAAAAGTCAGTGATCAAGAAGTTACGTTTAGAATCTAAAAATTAATGAGATACCCAACAAAAGGAAGAGATGATGAATGCTTCATAATGGATATTAATGATTATTTAAACAATGAATATTTCACAAATACATTTGAAAAGAAAATTGAAGAAGAGTATTTGGAGTATGAAGATGAGGATATAATTCGGGATAAATCTATGCAAGTGAGTAATGAAGAATTGAATTATGTTCAAGAACAATTTGATATGTTAGAACCTACAGATAATAACAAAAATTTGATTTTTTTCGATTGTGAAACCTCCTGAACTAGAAATGAAAACATTTCCTACACATTAAAATATATCTTTTATGAGATTTATTTACATTACCTGTTATCGTCTCCTCAGAATTAATTGAAGTACAAGAACAAAAGTTGTTGGAAAACTTAAGAAGATATAAGAAAGCCTTTGGATGGACGTTAGTTGATATCAAAGGAATCAGTCCTCCGATTTGTATGCACAAAATTTTATTGGAATAACATCATGAACCAAAAGCTGATCCTCAAAGAAGATTAAATTCTATGATGAAAGAAGTTGTTAAGAAATAAATTTTAAAAGTGTTAGATGCTGGAATGATATATCTTATTTCAGATTGTACTTGGTTGATTCCAATTCATTACATTCCTAAGAAAGGGGATGTGATTGTTATGACAAATGAGATTAATGAATTAATCACTGGTTGGAGAATCTACATTGATTATAGAAAATTAAATTCAGCCACTAGGAAAGATCACTTTCCTTTACCTTTTTTTGGACCAAATATTGGACAAGCTAATTGAGCACAAATAATTTACTTTTTAGATAGATATACCAGATATCATCAAATTCCTATTGCTCAAGAGAAGACAATATTTACTAGCCCTTAAAGTACTTTTGCTTTCTGATGAATACCCTTTGGTTTATGTAATGCACCTGCAACATTTCAAAGTTATATGATGTCAATTTCTGGTGATTTAATTAAAAAGGGATAGAAGTCTTTATGGATGATTTTTCTGTGTTTGGAACTTCATTTGAAACATGTCTAAATCATTTAGTAAAAGTTCTAGAATGATGTGAAAAAAAGAATTTAGTATTAAATTAGGAAAAATTTCAATTCATGTTTGTAGGAGGAATTGTACTTGGGCATAAAATTTCAGAAAATAACATGAAAGTAGATCCATAAAAAATTTAAGTTATAACTAACCTACCTCCGCCTACTACTATAAGAGGAGTTAGAAGTTTTTAGGACATGCTGGTTTTTACAGGCGATATATAAATAATTTTTCAAAAATTACAAAGCCTTTATGGCAACTTTAGAGAAAGATACAAAATTTGATTTTAATTAAGAGTGCCTTAATGTCTTTTAAACTTTAAAGAAAAAATTAATCACTGCCCCTATAATTATTTCACCTGATTGGGAGAAACCATTTAAGCTAATTTGTGATGCAAGTGATTATAAAATTGGAGTTATTTTAGGACAGAGATATGAAAACATTTTTAAAGTTATATATTATGCTAGTAAAACTTTAAATGAAGCTTAAATTAATTGTACCACAATTGAAAGAGAGTTATTAGCAATTATTTATACTTTTAATAAATTTAGGTCAAATTTGATTGGAGCTAAATGTGTTGTGTAAACTAAACACTCTGCTATAAAATATTTGATGCAAAAGAAGGATGTGAAACCAAGATTAATTAGATGGGTACTTCTGCAGCAAGAATTTGATTTTGTGGTAATAGATAGGAAAGGATATGATAATAAAAATTAACTGGTCATTTATCTAGGTTGGAACAAGAAGAAACATTTGATATTGAAAGAGAAATTAATGAAATTTTTTTGGATGAACAACTATATACTATTATAGAATGGGAAATACTATGATATACAAATATTGTGAACTACATTTTTAGTGGTATTTTACCATATGGATTGACAAAGCCACAAGAGAGGAAATTTATTCATGATGCAAAAAATGTATTCATGATGCAAAATTTAACTTTTGGGATGACTCATATTTATATAAACTATGTAAAGAATTAGTTATGTGGTGGTTTGTGCCTTACGAAGAGATTGAAAATTTATTCAAAAATGTCACGATTCTGAATTTGGGGGTCATTTTGGAATTGATAGAACTATTCATAAAATTTTATAATCTAGATTTTATTGGTCTACTCTATTTAGAGATGCTAATATATATATATATATATATAAATATGTGATCGATGTCAAGAGAAGGTAATATTTCAAAAAGAAATAAAATGCCTCTAAATTTTAATTTGGAAATTAAAATTTTATGCATGAAGACTGGATTTTATGGGATCATTTTTACCTTCATTTGGAAATGTGTATATATTAATTGCAGTGGAATATATTTCAAAATTGATTAAAGAAATTGCTTTACCACGATGTGATGCTCGGAGTGTTTCAAAATTCTAAATGAAAATATTTTTACAAGATATGGAATGTCAAGAGTAATCATTACCGATGGAGGATCTCCCGAGAGTAATCATTAGTGATGGAGGATCTCATTTTATGAATAAAAAACATAAAAATTTTGTTGAAATGTATGATATTATACATAGGATTGCAACTGCTTATCATCCTTAGACTAGTGGTCTAGTAGAAGTATTTAATCATGAAATTAAAAGTATCTTGGAAAAAACTACACATCCTAATTAAATGGATTGGTCAGTTAGATTAGATACTACATTAAAGGCTCACAGGACAGCTTATAAAACACATATAGGAATGTCTCCATATAGATTAATTTTTGGGAAGACTTGTCACTTACCAGTAGAATTAGAGCATAAAGTTTATTGGGCTATTAAGTAGTTTAATTATAATCTAAAAGATGCTGGTGAGAAAAGATTGTTACAATTGAATAAGCTTAAAAAATTAGGAATGAATCTTATGATAATGCTAGGATTTATAAGGAGAAAATGAAAGAATGGCATGATCGGAATATAATAAAAAAGGAAGTTGAGCCTGGACAGGAAGTTTTACTATACAATACAAGATTGAAATTATTCCCTAGAAAACTTAAGTCTAACTAGATAGGGTCATTCACTGTTGTAAGAGTTTACCCCTATGGAGTTGTTAATATTGAAGAACCCAAAATTGGAAAGATATTTAAAGTGAATGGGCACAGACTGAAACCATAATTTGATGATCAAAGGCCAAACTTTAAAGAGACTATAATGTTGGGTCACCTAGAGTAAAGACTGGGAATTTTAGGCTGATGACATTCAACAAAGCGCTTTGTGGGAGGCAACCAATAGTTATTTTTGTTATTTATGTGAATCTCTTCTTATAAGTAGTATTATATATATCTATATTTATGCATCCTTTATGAATTTTTTGTACTTGAGAAACTTACATATTAAGAAAATACATTAAAACATCTTTAATTATTGAATTATATGGAATATTTGAGATTTATTTGGAGTTAAAGCAAAATGGTGCAAAAATCTGAACTGGCGCCAGAATTGGCACCAGAGGCGCCATTTTATAGAGAGTTGGGGCCAGAAGCTCCAGAAATCAGCGTCAGAATCAACACAGTTACTGAGATGATTTTAAACGATTCTAAAAGTGGTTTTGGGCTACTTTTGACAGATTTCTTCCTAGTAACTCCCAAAATATGTATTTTGGAGTTATTTAAGAGTGGAAAACGAAAAGGAAGTCACCATTTTCAAATCGCATGGCTTTCAACTTCAAAGAAACTTCTAGATATGGAATTTTCAATAGAAGAAAGTTCATCAGTTTCGATTTGCAAAAGTTATATGATCGAGTTCTTGTGAAGAAGAGATAAATCAAGGATCGAGGCTTTGTGAATCGAGGATTCGACACAACATTCACTCAACACAACATACACTCAAGAGGAGGAGATTATTGTGCAGAGACGCTAGGAAGTACTATGCTATACCACTACTGTAATAGTCGTTCCTATGGTAAGAGAGATTTATATTAATCTTCATGGAATTAATCAGGGGGTTGTCTATGTTCGAGACATGTGGGTATTGTTTACTCCTTCAAGAATAAACGACTTATTTATGATTGAAAGCATCTCAATTTTTTATTATGCCAATTTTCTCCCTATAAAAGATAACATGAATGAACTCTATCAATTTTTTACTGATGAAGATGAAAATTCAGAGATAAGAGATAATGAACATCTAAGTTTTTCTTCATCATTATTGAATCTTGCATCAAAGGCATGACATTTCCTTAATTTAGCAAAACTTCTTCCTACCATGAAAATTAGTAAAGTGACCAAGGAAAGTGCCATCTTAAATTATTGTATTCAAACTGGAAGACCTATTGATGTGGGTGCTTTAATTGTAAAATATGTTTTGGGTTTGATTATAAATGAATTGACTTATGGGTTGGGACATCCATCTACCATATTCCTTCTATGTAGCCAGTCACAAGTGTCATATGAAAGTTGGGAAAAAGTGCTTCTCCCTTGGAAGCCTATGGATCCAGAAATTTTTTTTGCAACTGCATAGGAAATGAGGAAAAAATAATATGAACACTTTTATGGATCAATCATCTCAAAATTCTTCTGAGAGTTCACATGAAATTTTGAAAAGGATCAAGAAAGTGGAAAAAGAGGTAAAAATTATTATGAATTCAATTGGAAACATTTCTGATATATTTGATCATTTGGATTGGAGGATGAAGGAACAATTCAAACATATCGGGTGCATAGAACGAGGTATGGTGTGCATGTTTAAGAAAAATGTTTGGTTTGAAGAAGATTCAACAGATAAATTTCCTCACCCTCTAAAGTACAGAATTTGTAATTATGATTGCATTTGTGTGTTATGTGTTTGTATTGGATTTCCTTTATTTTCATTGTTGAAATTTATATGTGTCATATGTTAAGTATTTGATATTTAGTCTTTAGCGTTAGTTTGTACTCTTTAGTGTTAGTTTGTATGGTGCAATTTTGATGCTGAATTTGATGTATTGATTTGAAAAATGTTGGTTTGTAATCATGTGGATTTTATATATAAATGTGAGTCTTGTGTTTCTTGTGAAAATATATTGTTAGAAGATTGTTTAGTTATTAATATTAGTGTTAATTTACTTGTGTTTCTTGTGAAAATTTATTGTTAGAAGATTGTTTAGTTATTAATATTAGTGTTAATTTAAGGAAACTAAGGGTTGGCGTAGTTTTTATACAACAGATTTTAAAAGAAAACGAAATCTAAAATTTTTTTTGTTGGCGCCAGTCTCCTGAAAAATGCCCAAAATTCTTTAAAGCTGTAAAAGTCCACTGTAAAAAGCCATTTTTACTGCTTGCGTCATCTCCTATCTCTAAACTAAGAAAGACTTTGAGAGGTTTTAATACGAGATGATTTATTAACTTGAAGGCTTGGCATAATTATAATGCTCATATGGGTATAAGAAAATTGATTCAAAAGCTTGCATTCTCAAACCCGGGAGGAGATAATTGAAAGGTTGATCATTACTCAGAATTGGGAGATTTATTGCTACTTCACCGCAGTAGCAATTGTTTCTATTAATCATGAATTCTATGTCAATCTTTGGGTGACTTCTAAAGAGCACTTTTATGTTAGAGGTAAAAATGTTGAATTTACTTGAGAAAGGATCAATGCACTATATAGGCTGTGGAACGAATTTCATTGTGAGTATTTTGCATTTCTGATTTCTGACTCATCACTTGATGAAGGAATTTCATATCTTACTGATGAAATGGGAGAATAGAAAATTAAGAGTAATCACAAAGTAAATTTCTCCACTTCCATGTTAAATGTGCAATCTAAAGCGTGGTGATACACCAAAAATATGCATTTTTAGACTTATATTTTATACTCATTTTTTGTGATATTGCACTTTAATGGAAGGTATTTTTATGTTTTTTTGCAGGTTTTTAATTTTTAAGACTGGAATCAAAAAGGAAGCAAAAACAATGGAATTTGGAGTCAAAATGGCATTTTCGAAGAAATACTCACTGCCTACGGCGCAGACTTACATAACAGATGGTGGATTTTACTCAGCGTCAATGGTGTCGTTTGATAGAGAGCAGCAAATTAAATTATGGTCCACTAACTCCGACGGTGCCAATGTTGGTTCAGACCCTGTTTCTAGAAAATTCAATGAATTTGGAAGCTTTTTAAAGAGTTTTTGGATGCACTTATTGGAGAACCGACTCTAGGCTTAATTTGGGGCCGAAATTGATCAGAAAAGGGGCTACTCCTCATTCCTCCTTACTCTTTTTAGCCACACCTCGCCTCCATACACTTCTTTCATCTTCATTCCACCACCATTCAGGAGTCTATTAAAGATGTTCCTTAAGAGTTTAGAGTTTTTGTGGTGAGATTAAGTGTGAATTGTTTTCTGAGAGTATTGGAGAAGGAGAAAAATGAGAGATTTCTTCTTCCTACTTTTTCTAGGAGAGGATACATGGGATTTGCTTTGACGAAGAGTTTCAGATAAATGTTGTTTGTTTATCAGTGTTTTATGACTTTCTTTTATATATGAAATTTGTGTTTTGTTGTATTTTTCTCATGAAGTCTGAGTAGTTTCCTTTATCTTTCTCCCTACTCTGATATATGGTGAAATGAAGAGATAATATAGATGTGTCAATATTAAAATATAAAAATAAATTGTGATTATTTTTCAACTCTGAACTTAATTTACTTTTCAATCTGGTCAATTGAATTATTAAAATGTGTTGTGAAACATATGATCCGGGAAATGGAGTATGAGTTCTACAATAGAGTAAGGATCACATTTGATTCCATGAAGAAGTATTTTATTCATGGAATTAAGTGCAAATAGATAGGAAAATATACATTTTTAGGTGTAAAATTAGAGATATTAGGGTGACAGACTAAAATCCCTAATTCAGTCTTAGTGTTTAAAAACTAAAGCGAGAGTTAGCCTTCAGGTGAAGGGAAGTGGGAGCTCTGGAGTGGGAGCCAGTA
>NW_018252317.1:19201-48773 GCF_001263595.1 Phalaenopsis equestris
TGGGGAAGAGATCGAGTTAAGTTGTTTTACTTTTCTTTCTTATTTTGTAAACTTATTTATATATATATATATATAATCCATGTTTACTCGTATCCTTCTCATGAATTCTGAGTAGTCTTCTTTACCCCTCTCCCTACAGTGAGATATGGTTTTGTGAACAATTAATATTGTTGTGCAAGGTTTTAAATGTCAATAAACTATGATTCAAACTCTAATCTTCATTTACTTTTAGATCTGGCCAATTGAAATGTTAAAATTTGTTGAGAAACATATGATTCAAAAGGGCTATGCTTTCTACAATAAGGTAAGAGTTACATGCAATTTCATGGGTGAGAATGTAGTTCATGGGGTTAAGTGCAAAAAAAATAGGGAAATATATTTTGATAGTTGCATAATTGAAGATTTTAGGTTGACAGACTAAAATCCCCAATTTGATCCAGTTGCTTGGAAACTAAGGTGAGATTGTTAGCCCTCATGGGAAGAAGAAGTGGGAGCTCTAGAGTGGGAGCTAGTATCCTGTCAACCTAACCGTGGATTTAAGGACCAAACTCTAGATTAACCAATGCTCATTATGTACTTAAGAGATAGTAAACAATAGGATTGCTTCTCTTTGGCACAATATAAATTTATATATAATTTTAAAAGATTTTAATTACTTCACTAACCAAGAACTCATTGTAAAGAAAAAATATTCTTTCATAAATTTGAACTCTTCGTTACAAAACTTTATTTAGTCTTAATAATTTTAACATTGAAGTTTAGAAAATAATTTAGTTAACTTATTTCTATTAGCTACATTTCATTTAACATACATTAATTTACTTTAGATTTGCTTTTCTTAATTAAGTTTTTATAGTTTGAATATTGTGTTTTACATTATAACCATAAGAATTTACATCTCCATGTGGGATCGATACTCAGAACTTCATTAGAGCTCTTTATTACTTGAGTGATACATATACTTGCATAATTATTAGGTTTTGCAGCTTAAAGATTTTAAAATATACAACTATTTAAATTGAAGTGATTTTTAATGTGATTTATCTATATATTTATTAATTGTGCTATTGTGTGTGTGTTGTATTATTGAAAGATATTTACAATACATACACAAAAAATACTGCATCACCCACTTAATGAAGTAGTCAACAACCAAGTTGATGGCATCCATTGACTGATAGCTATCATAAATAATACAATGATGTCCACCCTTCATTGGGAGAAAGATTATGGCTTAGAAGTTATGTGAGTTCTACTAGAAGTGCATACATAAGGTTAAAGTGTAATTGATAAATTTTATATTTTTGCATGATATCAAATGCATATTTCTTATTCTTTGGCCAGTAAAATCCTTGTCTCATTATTTTTAGTGTGAGAGCTCTACTACTAATGTGCTCCTCTTTTACATATGAATGGACTTCACGTATAGTATAATCAGCTTTGAATGTTGGAAGAAATTTAAGGCATAGACTAAAGAAAGCCTTCTTATATAGTTTGTCCCAGATGATGATGGCGACGTTGGTGACTATACAATGGAGGTGAACAACCATAGTAGCATCTTCTATAAATGCCCCTCCATAGAGGAAGGAGATGGTGGAACCCATCAAAGCTGACTTTTATTGCTCATCTACAAATAGTTTTACCCAAAGGATTAGGATAAAGCAAAATTTTCTCTCCTAAGTGCACCTTCTTTTGAAGAGACCCCTATTTTCAAAGTTGCAAGCTTGGAGAGGGCATCAGCCCAGGTGTTCTGCAACCAAAGTCGTTGGACAAGTTGATACATTTTGACAAGGGCAAAAAGCATCTTTATTAGGTCAAGATACTGCACTAGTTGTAAGTTGTGGGCAACAAAGTCCCCCTTTATTTGTGATTTGACAAAACGGGAGTTAGTGTGGATGATCATGTTTTGCACTTCACAGTCAATGATGATTTTTAGCCCAATGATGAGGGCTTCATATTATGCAACATTATTGTTGGTTGGAAAGTTTAGACATAGTTCATACTCCATGATGTCCTATTGTGGGGAAATTAGTAAAGTTCCAGCATAATGTTTAGACATCCCGAATAATCCATCAATATACAGAGTCCACTAGATTATTTTATTTGAGAAATAGGCTGCTCATCAAAGGTAAGTAAAATGCGTTAGACCACAGCGTCAGCCAGTACTTATGATTTGATGCTCAGCCAGAATAGGTAGCAATTGTTAAAATCTCTCAAATCCACTTAGTACTTAATTCAACTTTTAATGCTTTTGGTCTTTCCAGAATAGCTTTCAGGAGGCGCTAATGGTGCGGGCCTAGAAGTTTATATGTAGTCTCCTTACTAGGAATACAAGTGTTAGTGCAGTCTTGCGTGACAATGGGTAGTGACTCTTCATGTTGGAGAGGATCTTGCTAACGTAGTAGGCTGGTAGTTGGACTAAGTTTTCCTTTCTACCCAGGACATAGCTTTTCACGTGAGGTGAAATACCCATGTTGATATGATTCATCTCCCATTGCACGTTCTTAGAAAGGAGGGGCAAAAGAAGTCAAATATCTCTTGAGTTGCTCAAAAGCAGCTATGACATTCATCATTCTACTAAAAAATAAAATTTCAAGCACCCATAAATATATTTAAGAATGATGGGTGCTTTTCTCCAAAATGAGGTAAGAAGCAGGATATGGAGGCTATGCTACCATTCAAGTGTTTTGTTTGCCACAATTCCAAAATGAGTGAACATGAATCTAAATTTATTTTTGATGTGACCTAAAAGTGCACTTAGTTGAGTCGAGGCGCAAGTCATAAATACAAAGTCAGGAGTCTCTAAATGAAAGATGTGTTGGGATGTTTCCAAGTTTCTTACATGTATATTGTTGATGTACACCTCTACAATATGCCCGAGGAGATCTTTGAAGAGGTTTTTCATGAGGCTTTAATATGTCACATTAGTGTTTTTTATCCCAAATGTTATGCCCTGATATTAGTATTGACCCTCATCTATTTAGAAGGATGTGACATCCTAATCTCTCAGATTCATCTTTATCTGATTGTACCCAAGTAGACATTCAATAAACTGAGGGTCTAGAATTTTGACATAGTATCAACAAGTTAATTTATGCATGGTAAGGGAAAGCTATCTTTAGGCATGCTTTATTGAGGTCAGTATAGTTACACACATCCTCTAATGCAGCTAGCTTTCTTAACCATGAAGACATTTGCTAGCTATGCACAATGGTGTGCTTTTTGTATGAGTCTTCATTCCAGAAACTTGTTGACTTCTGTTTTGATGGCTTAAAAGTGATCTGACGTGAAGTTGTTCCTCTTTTGGATGATTGGGTTGAAATTTGGATCCATCTTTAAGAAAAGCATGATTGTCTCTAGGTCGACTCCAAGCATATCGGTTGGTGTCCATGCAAAGATGTCTTCTTTTCTTTGGAGGAGATCAAAATATTCTAGCCTTTGCTCGTTGGAGATTAGGAAAGAAAGTTGCACGATTCGTGAAAGGTTCTTATTGGAGAGTGTAACGTGGATCAAGTCTTCTATTGGGGAAGCTCATTTTGATGCATCCTCATCTCAAAGATCAGAGCTTTTGATGTTGAGCATTATAGATGAGTATGGTTGGGCTTACCTGAGATAGAAAGATTATTTTATCTGCTAATCTCCTTGTGTGACACTAATCCTTATAGGGGTTAGAAAAATGTTCCTGAGGTGTAGCACTGAAGTGATGATACCAAAGATGGAATGTAGGTGCCTCTTGAAGATGGCATTATACACCAATTTTGACCTAATTTTAATGAACTAGATGGAGTGAGTCGTCTATCAAGAAAACTCTATCACTACAATAGGAAGATTTATCATTCTTTTGGCTACTATTGATCGATTGTTACATCTGTATAGTGGTATAAAAGTTGCTCAAAGATTCTCTCTGATTAGGCCCAAACTAAGGAAGGTGGAGTAGATAAAAATATTTACAGAGGTACCAATATTAACTAGGATCCTCTTCAAGATGTAGGGTTCACCAATTTCTGTTTCGATACCAAGAGGGTCTTGGTAAAAGACTTAAACTTCTTCCAAGTTAGAATAATCAGAAGTGATGGGCTCGAAATGTGGCTTCTTCTACACTATTTCTCTAGGTATAGAGATAAGGTCATGTTCAGATAGCAGCGGACCTCCAACAATTATTTAAAAATTGTCAATGACTTGATAACTCCCAAGTGTGAGCATTATCAGTACTAGTTTTTGTTCTACACAAACTTAACGAAATACCCCTACAAAACCAAGCTTTCAACTTCTTCCTTTAGCTATTTACATGCTTCAGTGCTGTGTGTGTGGCTTCGATAGAAGTTACAGTATTTCTCCTGATTTCCTAAGTAGGATTTCAGAGCGTGGGCCACTTAACACTCTTCATCATGGATGGTCATCAAAATGTTGATGTGTTCAATAGTGTATACTCTTTCACTGATTGAGGCTCACATCGCTAGTTTAGAGGCCAATGAGGGAGGTCATGATTCCCTTGATATTCAAACTTTGTACACTGTGAGTTTTAATTGGCATCATCGATGTTGATCTTGTGCTTGCCCTTATATTACTCAAATTTCTCCTTTTCTGAGTTGATGGCCTCATAAGCATTGGTTTGTGGTTCAACATGATGGAATATATCAACATAAGAGCAGGTTGTCTCCTGCATCAATGATGAGTAAAAAGTTCTATAGTGAAGCTCTCAAAGGAGACTTGTCTTAGCAATTCACGATCTACCCTTAGGACCTAGAGAGCCTCTGTAAAAAACCAACAAAAGTAATCCTTAAGCAAATTTCCCTTATTTTGCTGAATTTATCATAAATTGAATTTCATGATCTACCCTTAGGACCTAGAGAGCCTCTGTAGAAAACCAACAAAAGTAATCCTTAAGCAGATTTCCCTTATTTTGCTGAATTTATCATAAATTGAAAGAATCGTTGATGACCCTTCGATTTGCAATGAACGGCTCCATGAATAGTCTTGAAAGCTCATTAAAGGTGTTGATAGTGTCCCCAAGGAATAGAGTTGAATCACGTATAACATTTAAAAGTAATAAATAAAAGTTATGTGATAAGCAAGCAAAATCTCTAAAGATAGTGGACTTTAAAGTAATAAAAAAAACAGAACTAAAGTGCCAACCGCCCTTCAATATATCCCCCCAAAATTCTTTCAGCAAAGTAAACATGATATTCCAACCATCACATCCTATCAACAGACCCACAATTATCAGACCAAACCAAAAATAATATAAAAAAATACATCAACTTCCATTTGGCTGCTTCGCCTGCTCCAGCATCTGCACCACCTCCCTCATTGTCGGTCGCTCCACACTCCTTTCCTGGACGCACAACATTCCGACGAAGAACACCTGCATCGCCTCCTCCAAAGCAATATTCGCCAACCTCCTGTCCCAAATCTTCACCACCGCCTCCTTATTCCAGTTTGTCATCATCTTCGCCCACTGCACAATATCCACACCTTCCTCCCCGAAATCTCCTACCGCCCTCTTCCCGCTAATCAGCTCCAGCAGCACAACTCCGAAGCTATATACATCGCTCTTCTCATCCACTTTCAGCGTGTACGCATACTCTGCATTAAATAAAGTAAAAATCAGTTTTTTCTTTCCATGAAAGGCTTGGATCCCAAGCAGGATTTCTAAGAGTCAGTACTGTGCTGAGCTAATGATGATTTTGGGTCAAAAAATTGAAGATTAAGGCCCCATCACTCATGAAATTGATTTTTATAAAGATAAAGCTGAATTCTTTGGCCCACCTGATTTGTGTATTGAAAGAATAGCCTTGACTGTTAATGCAGAATACTTATGATCAGTTCAAGGAAGACCATGCAGGCCGATATATGACCATGTTTATGTAAATATATGAGGACAATTTCTGGTGCAGTGCTTTGGAAGAAGAGGAACAAATATTTTGTTTTGGGATATAGTACATGTCGAGAACTTTTGCGTCCTATTGTAAGTTTGTCTACTTTATCAGAAAATAAATTTTGGCTGTTTATGAAATGGCTTGAAATATGACAAAACTGTATTATTTACAGTTCCTCACTCCGAACAGTTTCAGATTTTGTTAGAGTGATTTTTTTTTCTTTCCTAAATTGCAGTCCGAAGCACCACACTGACCGAACATCCGATTTATCAAACTTAATATTTTACAATCGTAATTTTTAAAATATATAAATCATCTAAAAGCAAACAAATAAGACATAAAAATTATTCCAGTATTTAAGTACGAACCCCTACTTTTTTTACTTGTAGTTCAATTGATTTGAACAATATTAGTTCATCTTCTATATAATTATGAGCATGCGAATGCGATCAGGCTTTTTAATTATTAAAGAAACACTCATGAACCAATATATGGAGGAGCTCACAACTCATGATTAGTCTGCACAAGTATCATTTATAAGACTTTTAACTATTAATAATTTAAATATAGAATTTGTGTCAATAAACAAATATTTAAATGCCACTGAAACACCTTCGTTCAGACTCATATGAGGCTCTAATTGAACAGCAAAATCCTATGAGAAAATCCTCATAAATAATTAACCACATTCATTCATAATTTTATCCCAATGTATAATGTTATGGTGCCTGAGTGTGAGAATTTCTTATATAAATTTGAAAACTCCATTCAAAGAGAATCCGAATTTTAAAATTAAACAAAATAAAAAAAAAATTACCTGGAGCAATGTAACCATATGACCCTGCAATTGCTGACATGCATTCCGAAGATCCAGAATCCCTCAAGAACTTTGCCAGTCCGAAATCAGCAACATGAGCTTCAAAACTTTCATCCAGCAATATATTGTTCGATTTCACGTCCCTATGAAGAATCAGTGGACAGCAGTCATGGTGAAGATAGCACAATCCCCTTGCTGCCTCTGTCGCGATCCTCAACCTCATCTCCCACCTCAGATACCCGCCTCTCTTTCCATGAAGCATTTCTCCTAAGCTCCCATTAGGCATATATTCATACACGAGAAGGTTTGTCTCTTTGTTCCTGCAAAAAGCAAGCAACTTTACTATATTTCTATGGCGGATCTTCCCCAACGTCTGTATCTCCGCTGTGAGCCCGTTGTCGTGGGTCGATCCTTGGCTTATTCCTAGTAATCGCTTAACGGCCACGTGCTCGCCGCTCGGCATTGTGCCCCGGTAGACAACTCCGGCGCCGCCGCTACCAATGACGCAGTTTTCCTTCAGGCAGTCGGAGATGTTGACTGCAGAGAAGTTGAGCTTGCCGAATGCGGTGAGACGCCATGATTTAGAGCTTTTACGGATAATGGAGCGAGTTTTGACGGCAACTGTGGCTGCGAAGATAACTGAGCAGGTTAGGAGGCCAAGGGCGAAGAGTAGCTTGAATTTTCCAGGGAGTGATGAGTTGATTCCATCTCCGCCGTGTTGGTTTGGTGGGAAAGGAGCGATTTTTGAAAAGTTGCAAGGGTTTGTAACCAGGCCGCAAAGCAGTGAATTTCCGGTGAAGGAGGAGGAGTTGAAGTAGGCGAACTGGCCGGAGTCAGGGATCCGACCGGATAAGTTGTTGTGAGAGAAGTCGGCGACTGTTAGGCTCTTCATGGCAGCGATTTCGATTGGAATCCTGTAACTAAGCTGGTTTGAAGAAACGTTGAGGTAATTTAGGATTCTTAGCTGGGAAATACTAGGAGGTATCGCTCCGACGAGCATGTTCTGGCTTAAATCGAGATAAGTGAGTTGAGAGCAGTCACCGATCTCCGGTGGGATCTCGCCGGTGAAATTGTTGACACTAAGATCGACTTTAAGCAAATGTCTCAACTTTCCGAGCTCCGTTGGGATTGCGCCGGCAAGCTGGTTTCCGTTGAGAAGGAGGATTTGGAGTGCCGAGAAGTTGCCCAAGGAAGAAGGCAGGGGACCAGAAAGACGGTTGTTTGATAAGTTAAGCTGGCTGAGCATCGCCGGAGTTCTCCATTGGTCGTTGAAGATTCTCCCGGTGAGGTAATTGCTCTGCAGCTCCATCAGTGACAGTTCCGGCAAATAAAGGAGGCCACTTGGGATTGGTCCGGTGAGATAGTTCTGACCAAGACGGACTCTTGAGAGCGTTCTGCACTCACCGAGATCCCCCGGCAATGGTCCAAACAAGAAGTTGTTGAGAAGGATCAAGATTGCGAGCTTGCGGCCGGCACAGAGCGCCGGCGGAATTTCCCCAGTGAGCTTGTTCGATGAAAGGTCCAATTCCCGGAGATTCCCGTTGCTGCCGAGCTCTGGCGGTATCACCCCTGTCAAGTTGTTGTGCCAGAGCTTCAGCACCTGAAGCTCCGGCAGTTCGGAGATGAACTTAGGGATTTCCCCATGAAGCCTGTTGATAAAGAGGTGAAGGAGGTTGAGCTGTCGGAGTGCTGAAAGCTCCTTAGGGATCTCTCCGGTGAGAGCATTGTTTGATAGATCGAGGAACTTAAGCCTGGTAAGGTTTCCAAGCTCCGGCGGAATTACGCCGGTGAGTTGGTTGGTTTGAAGAAACAGAGTATCGAGCTTTTCAAGCTTACCCAATTGGGGTGTGATCTCGCCGTCAAGCCCACAGCTGGAAAGATCGAGATGAGTCAAATTGAACAATTTCCCAATCTCCATTGGTATTCCTCCGTCGAATTGGTTGTAGTATCCTAAAAACAGCTGTTTGAGAGAAGTCAGGTTGCCTAGCTCTGGTGGTATTCGGCCACCGAGATCATTTCCGGCAAGCGATAGAAATTCGAGTGCAGCGAAATCGCCGTAGGCCGCTGGAATGGTGCCTGAAAAGTAGTTCCCGCCGAGATCTAAGTGTCGAAGCTTTGAAAGCTTGACGACTTCAACCGGTAAAGGGCCGTAGAAATTGTTGTCGTAAGCGTCAAACACCTCGATGGACGACATGGCGGCTAAGCTCCAGCTTGCGAGGGAGCCGTTTAGCTGGTTGTTTGAAATGTTGAGGAAGCGGAGGCGAGGGAGATGGGCAATGCCTGGAGGGAGGTGGCCGGAAAGAGAGTTCCCAGCGAGGGATAGATGGGCAAGAGATTGCAGTCCTGCGATCGCCTGAGAGATGAAGCCGGAGAAGTTGGAGTTAGAAAGGTCGAGAGAGAGGATGAAGCGGCCGGCAATGTCGCATTTAACCCCGGCCCATGAGCAAAAGGAGGAGGTGTTTGATGAGTTCCAGGAAGAGAGGAGGGGGTTTGGGTTGACGAAGGATTGCTTGAGAGAGAGGAGGATGGATGCTTGCTTGGCAGGGGAGGGAGGAGTGAAAGAAGAGCAGGAGGGGAGAAAGGAGGAGAAAAAAAGGAGTAAAATGATAATGGCCATGGAGAGAGACAGAGACAGAATGAGCAAGGAAGAGGAAGATATGGGAGATGGAGTATAACAGGAGGAGAAAGAGATAAAAATGGAGGTGGGGGCATTGGGCTTGGCTTCTGGCTTGCTTTCTCTTCTTTTGTTGAAGAGGGGAAGGAGAAAGCAAAAGCGTTTTGAGTGCTCCTACTGCGGAGCAAAAGTGGAGGGAGATGTTGAGGGCGCTGCCGACCGTTAGATTTGAGGGAGAACTTCGCTTTATTTGATTTTTAGGAATAATAGTGTAATAGCTATTTTTTTATTATTTTGGATACTTAAATAAAATTAATCTTAAGATGAACTTTTGTAGGGTTAGAGTTGGATTGAATGAATATGCAAATTGACAAAACCAGAAGGGAAGATAGTGATGGACATCCAAAAATGTTTTCGAAGGCTTCTCTAGAATTTTATTCTTTGAAAGTGCTCCTTTCTTTTTTTTCATAGCCTTCTTGCTCAATCTATTTGCTCTTCACAGGGTTCTTCGTTCTAATTATCCTCGATCTTGAGCTAGATGTATTTCAACTCCATACAAGAAGTCTTCCATTTATTTGAACACTATAAAATCAAATAAAATTTTTCTCCTTAAGAATAACACAACATTTTTTAACAAAAATAGAGCAAATATTTCTTTTACTCTGCACAATCAAGATCCCAAAACTCAAATTAACTCACTAGAATCAAGCTTCTACTCATGTGAAATTCACTACTACTAGTTGAAAGGGTTACTTTTCACTGCCTAATGCCTTCTCATTAACTTTTTTTAATATAATATATATGACTTCATCTCAATTTTAGAGACCCTAAGGAATTGTAAGAAGCTCTTATAAATTTTTCACAGTTGTTCACTTAACAAGCAACTATTTTATAGGAATCTTTTAGATGAAATTAAGAAAGTTTGAAAGCTCAACTAATAAGAATCATCTTATTCTGAATGATGGTTTCTTCCCTTCTAAGCTCTCATTATAAGAAAATTATGATATTGCTTATATATGATTTATGTTCTTCCTTGACATATTGCTCATCATTTAGAAATAGTCTACAAACTTTAAACATATAAAAGATAATCCACCTCCCATCCTCAACAAAAAAATTTGTACACGCTTCTTTATATTATTAGAATTATATCAATGTCTAAAAAATTTCGTGAAGATAGCGGCCCAAAGAATGGGTGTGTCTGGAGGCAATGCCCCGAAAGGGAGGGCGTGATGTGGCTACGACGGCCCAAAAGAATGAGTGTACCACACGGGGGTATTGATTCAAGTGGTGAGCGTACCTAGAAGACATTGGCTCAAAAAGTGTGGGCATGTTGTGGAGGCATTGGTTCAAGTGTGCGAGTGTGCCGCAAGGAGCATTGAATTAAGAGAAAGATGATTCTCATTTGAGAGAATCATTCAATTGGGGTCAATGTATGAATGGGCACTCAAAAATGCAACTCAAGCATGTGATGGCGACTATGCAACGTATCATGCAAATGACACTACTACACGTGCAAAGCATACACTATACAAGTTAAGTTGGTTGCTCAACCTGTTGGGTTGAGTGGGGTGGTCAACCCGGGACAATGTAATCGACGAGCTCTGTTGGGCTGAGGTGGCCAACTGAACCAGAGTGATCAGTGAACCAAGCCAGGGTGATTGGTCAACTGAGTCGAGGGAGCCGGTCGAACCAAAGTTATTGGTCGACTGGGTCGAGGGAGCCAATCGAACCAAAGTGGTCAGAAGACTAGGCCAGGGCAGTCATTCGTACCAAGATGGCCAGTCGATCAAGCTGAGGCGACTGGTCAAACCCAAGTGATCGGTCGACTAAGCTGGAGCGGTCGATCGAACTATAAAAAAAGTATATCGTGTCGGGGCGGTCGGTTGAACTAAAGTTAAATGTGTTAAATATAACATACAACATATATCACACTAAAACATACAATGTAATGCAATCATCATGGACAATAGCAAACCATTCCCACCCTAATGTACTCACATAGGAACCTATGGTTTAGCTTTTGGATATGTGGCATAGCTGCGTCTGGCCTTAGCGATGAATTTGGAGAACTTCGTCCTCTCATTTCTAGTAGGAGAAGTTTTTCATTGTTTGTAGGACAATCTAGCTACAAAGCTTTTATAGTCCTACAATCCCTCCTCAATCTTATAGAATGGCCTAGCTACAAAGCTTTTCTCATTCCTTAAGATTGAAATATTACAACCCCTCCAAAGAAAGTTGGAAGTGCCAAAGCCGTGGGAAATTAGGAGCCTGACTCATTAGGATTTAGGTATAGAATTTTCAATGGGAGTTCACTTGGCTTCATAAAGAATTTGGCCACACATGTGCTTCCTAACCTTCAGCTTCCTCTGGAAAGTAAATGACCAATCATTAAGCCGACTAAAGTCCCCTGACCAACTAGTCTAACATGCGCGACCAAAACCCACTATTACACCACAAAGCTGACCAATCAAAAGGTGTATGGCTGGGCCAATTAGTATCATTTGACCAATCGAATCGTCTGATAACATGCAATTAATTGAGTTGGATGATACTAGGTGGTCGATCAGACTTTCCTCTCGTGGGCGACCAAACCCACAAATACCTAGCAAAATCTATTCCTAAGGCTAGCTAAGGATTCATGGAACCTCATCAACATGGCATTTGATGTTGTGTTTCTTCACATATGATGAAGCTCTTATATTGGTAAGAGAGATAATGTTTCAGCTAATTACTGAGCTCCGGTGTAGTTCTGATGAAGCTCCGGTAGTCCTTCCCAATGTTAGGATGAAGCTCTCCAATGATGTAGCAGAGAAGAAGTCTTACTCATTGCTAGCCACACTCCTCCTCACGAAGCTCTCCTCACACACTTAAAATATTGTGGAGGAAAAAGCATATTTCTTTTTATGGAGGATGGAGAAGGAGAGGAAGAAGAAGAGGAGTGTTATAAGAAAGATGCCCTTAGTCTCACTTCTCTCTAGCTCTTAACCTTAAGGCCTTCAAGAAGAAACCCTAAGAATAAGGAAGAAGAAGCTCCAAGGTAGAAGAGTTCAGCTCTTGGAGAAGGCAAAAAATGTTGAAGGTTGTTGATAAAGGGGAATGAGATGAAGTGATGAAGTTAAATCAGCCTCCTCATGCAAAATCCCCAAAGTGCCTCTTAATTAAGCCACAAAAGGCTAATCAAGGGTACTTGATACATGCAAAAAAGGGTTAATCCCTCTAAGCTTTTCATAATTTCAAGATGATCTCACCAAGTCTAAGAAGGGCCTAAAAATTTTGCTCCAGGTGGCACACCTCCCTAAGGCTGTCAGGCTAAATTTTAAAATATTAATGGGTGAACGTAGTCATGCTGAGCTCAGGCATGGTCACACTGCTCTTCTTGTGAGGTCATCATGGTCACACCAGCTCCCTAACCAAATTTTGTCAGGCTCACTATCTTGCGTGTGGTACGCTACCTTGGTCTTTGCTACCCCGAAGGTAGCCTTTGCATGACTACGAGAAATCCACATGGCCACAACATCCTACGTCGTAATTACATTGTGGGCTCTATCTTGTAGCATGGTCATGCTATCTTCAAGTGTGGCTACACTGAAGGCAGCCAGCTCAACCATTATAGGAGGGGTCAATGTTTGTCGAAATTTTATCGTTTGAATTAATTTGAAAAAATAATTTTAATTTAATATTCGTAATTACATTGTGGGCTCTATCTTGTGGCATGGTCATGCTATCTTCAGGTGTGGCTACACTGAAGGCAGCCAGCTCGACCATTATAGGAGGGGTCAATGTTTGTCAAAATTTTATCGATTGAATTAATTTGAAAAAATAATTTTAATTTAATATTTATATGATTTTTTACTTTGAAAATATTATTTTAATTTGAAAAATGAAACTAAGAGATCTCATACATTTTAATAGTTTAAATAACTAAGCATAATACTACAAGCAGTGCACCTACATTCAGGAATAGACATATTACTTGCCAGTAGGCTCGATTAAAAATACCAAAAAAAATTATGACATTTGTTTGGCCTACAAATTTTTTATGTGTGACCGATAAGTTCCCCTACCTAATAAAAAATTTGATAATGTTATTACTTAGGTTCCAAGCTCTCTATAAGAGCAGACCTCTATAGTTAATTATATCATGAGTGACCGAAGTCACTTAAGAAAACTCTCGATAATGATCAGAGGTCTTTGTCTTCAAGATTTCAAAGTTTATGATTTCAAGCTTGGACAAAGAAAAAAAAGGGGGAGAGGACCAAATAGGAACAACTATTTAGGAGTCAAAATGAGGGAAGATTAGGGGATGACACAAATTCTGAGGAGAACTTTGGTGACTTCCCAAACTATCCAATTATTTAGCTTCAATTTTAAAGATGAAATTATTTGATGTTTCAATCCTGTCAATTTATTATTTAGGGCTTACATCTGCATGATATCCGATTATGCAAATAGCTTGGAAGATAGGAGGGGTTATGTCCTATCAAATACGACCTAGGATTACTAAGAGAGTTAGGACTTATGATGCACGATATGATTGTGAATGAGCCTACAAGATGAGGTGAGGACTTATGCCGCACTAGGCAGACGGCATAGAAGTCCTATGGATTAGTTATTCAAGTCTAAAGAATGGTTTTGCTGATGTAGACCTTGTTTGATGTCGGGTCTTGATTCATCCGTGGAAGTTTTTCGCCATCTTCTTGCAGCTTGTTCTTAACTTAATGATTTCAGGTTTAGGTTTTGGTGTAAACATGCAATTAATGTTGGGTCTCATGGCCTGTCGCTTGCGTTCTATCATATTTCCTACTATTGTCTACTTTAGGGCCCTTGCAAGTATTATAAATGCTAAGTTAAAAATAATAAAAAGATGTAATAAATATGCAGTAAAGCCTGGTAAATGTAAAATAAACATGCATACCTGAGATTCTTACCGCTGCTTTAGGGTTAATACAACATCATATAGTAATGTGGCAGAGATTTAAAATGAGTCGCGAAAAAATCAAGGAAAGCTTAAAAAATTTGTAATAAAATCGAGTGAATGAAAAAAAAAAATACGATGTCACATATAGAAGATCGAGGCAGGGTATAAGAATTTAAGTTTGGGGTGGGCTTGGAGTTGGGTTGTGTGCTTTATAATACAACCTTAGATAGAAGAACCATCAAACAATCTAAGGAGGGCAATTTTTGGCCCAAGGAGGGCAATTTTTGGCCTCAATCAAAGTGATTCACAAGTGGACTTTTGTAGGATTTCATAAAAATTTCTTTAGTTTGTTATGCATGTAGAATTTACTTAGCAGTAAAAAGTAGCAATGTCATGGGAAAAGTATATGTATTTTTTTGTTAAGTCATATGTAAGTATTTTGGAAAAATAAATAGTTCATGAATCATTCACCTCAGTTGGGCTAGATCTGTCAACAATCTAAGAAAGCAAGGGACAACTCCTCACTGAGAGTTGGTGAATAGTGTTGTCGGTTCTGCCCTCCCCTTTGTAAGGGTCGTTGAAGCAGGAGACACTATCCTCATGTCCCACTCTTAGCACACATAAGCATTATCATCATCGCCCTTAGTACCAAGATTATCCAACTTATACTAGTCTGACAATCCATATGTGGCATTCAAAACTTCCCCAATTGCCCATTAGGAGCTAGACACTTTATTCAAGGCTCATACCCTAGGCGTTAGGTTTTACTGTAGGATAAGTAGTGACGGGATTTTAATTAATAATTTAAATTGAAAGGGCCCCGAGTCATATCTTGGTGGGTCCCTAAATTTTTTAAAAAGATTTTCTTTAAAATATTTAGGTAAGCTCAAATGTCCTGTCCTCTAAAATGTTCCAAGATCTTGTAAAGGTGTTCGGGGAGTCACCCTAAACAGCTTTAGAATCTCCTTGACCATTTCAAGTTCATTTGGTATTATTATATTGTTGAATTAATCAACCCTGATTAAGTTAAATTTTAATTACAATGTTTTGAATTACACTCAAGTTTCATCTTTCAATTAACCCATGAGCAAGGCAAGTAGTCACTTTTTTGGTGTTATTTTTGAGAGTTATGTGGGTAGTCACCCCTAAAGGTAAGCTTAATTGCTTAAGGAATTTTTTTCTCTCTTCTCAATTGGGCTTGAGCTTGTAGAGTTTTAGGAATTTTTATGATAACTTATGTTTAATTTTATAATCCTCTCCATATGATGTGAAATCAAGCCTAGCTCACTACCAAGCATTTGGATCTTTTAAGGATAAGTTTGTAATTTTGAAAAATTTCTTTGAAATGTAATTAATTGTTATCGAAAGATTGAATTATGCTTATCCATTGGCTTGAGACTTCAAATCAGTGAATTATTGCCTTCCTAAATTATTCCCTCTCGCAGTTGTATCATTCAAACATAATTGTCTTCTGATCTTCAACAATTTGAAGAATTACAATTATGTTCATTGGTAGAAAATAATGTGAATTGATTTCTACCCTTGTAATTAAATAATCTCAAAGGATTAATTACCAAAAATATTACCCTCTTATCCTCAATTTTGTTCTAAATTTTAGTTAAAGTACAAATTCAAATATCACAATTTTACCCCTACGACTTGTTATCACATAACTCCTTTAGTTTAACTCAAATGACCATGAAACTTTGTTTGCCTATTATTCATGGGTTAATTGAAACATCAGATGAGAATTTAAATTTTTTTAGTATTATTTAATAATTATTTTGATCCAAAATTATGAATTTTCAACGTTAATTAATTTAATTAATCCAACCATGTTTTTTGTCCTTAGGAAAATGTTATTGTGTTTCAATGAGTCAAAGGACCACTCGGAACAATTTTCATGAATTTTTTAATTATATTTAAAATTTTATAATCTTTAGTTGATTTAAATGAATAAATAAACAAAAATATATTTTATTCTGAATTTTTTTTAATTTTTCATTAATTTCTCTGACTTCAGAGAACTCAAATAAATTTATTTTATATTTTTTTATTTTAGTTTTATTTTTTATAATTATTTCAATAAAAATATAGAAAAATACATTTAATCATTTAAAAAACATTTTTAAAATTTAAAAATTTGTAAAAGCATTTCAAAGCTGTTTTCTTTATCAAGAAGTAATTTGACATTTTGAGATATATTTGTATTTTTGTAATCTGTAAATTTTTTTAATTAAGAAAATATCTAAAAATGAACTTTTTATTTTGACTTTAATTTTATTTTTTTTAGGTGCCTCTGATCTTAGAGAACTCCCCAAACTTGATTTTGTAATTTTCTGATTTTCTTATATAATTATTTTAAGCTAAAATTACTATTTTTTAAGAAAAATACTTTTTTATAGTAAGAAAATATTTCTAACTTAGAAATTTTTAAGGAAATATCCCAATGTTATTTTCTTTAATTAGAGGTAATTTTGTGATTTTTTGAATTATATTTACATTTTTCAAACTTTACCAAGTTTTTTAAATAGGAAAATACTTAATAACAGATTTTTTATTTGAAATCTCACTTTTGATTTTTCTAAGGTCCTCTGACTATAGTGAACACAACAAACTTGATTTTATATTTTTTTGATTTTTATGTTTATTTTTTATAACTTTTCAATTAAAATAAGGTAAAATTCCTAGAAAATTAGGGCTTTTGATGCTGGGGGTGCCCACTCATTTTGGAAAAATTAGGAAACATTCCTCGTTCATTAGGAACAAACCCAAAGTTAAATAGCATTTTCTGTAATTTATTTATTTAGAAACCCCTTATTTATCTACTTATCCATGTCAACACGGGTTAATCGTATCCATTGAAAATGGCGGCGCTGTTATTTATATATATATATATATAGACACACACACCATTTTATCTATGCAAGAAAATATATTTGTTCATATACATATATAGACACACATGTCATTTTATCTATGCAAGAAAATATATTTTTATAATTTAAAAATTAAAATAATACTATTATTGTTGTAATATAAAAGATTTAGATTATATAATTATAAAACATAAAATTTAGATGTTAAATATATAAATACATAAAAGATTGAGTCGTAGGAATGCAAATGTCACTTAATATTATTACTATTATCCTTTTGGATAAAATGAGTTCGAATCTGATATTTAAAAATGTTTGACTTCATTTTAAATCAATATGCTTTGTACGAATAACTAATCTTCCATTTCCCAGAAAATATATAACGCTCCCTTGCATGGGACGTCATTGCACGGCCATTTCCCAGAAAATTTATAACGCTCCCTTGCATGGGACGTCATTGCACGGCTGAATTGAAGGCACGCGTTGTTATGAACAGATTAACGGTCTTCGTAAGTCGACATTAAACTAGCAATATTTGGAGGAACATTTTTTTTATTTTTTTTATTTTGCATGAGGTTAGAAAAAATGCTTTAAAATGGATAAAATTTATTTTTAAGTTACAACATTTAATTAGACATAATTACAAATTGATATTAATATGAATTTTATAAACATCTTTAAAATTGATTATTAATTTCTCTCACAAAATAAATTAATATTATATATTATTTTATATATTATTAGATTTGGGTGAATCACATTCAAGGACAAGAGTGTCAAAAAAGAATTAAAAAAGAGAGATTTGAGAGAGAGACAGATGTATGAATAAAGTATTATGGTCATCAATTTCACCCCCAACCCCTCTTACATTTATTATTCCTCTGTTTTTAAGGAACTAGAATAACTATGAAATGACAAATATACCCTGGACAATTTTCTGGTCGATCAATCTTCTTTAATCGTCCTTTGGTTGAGTCTACCACTATGCTTTGAGAGTCGGTCGGGCTTTCCCCAATCCGCTTCTAAGTCAATTGGTCATCTAAGTTGGTCATCTCTCAAGTTGACCAACCCTCAAGTGGATTTTAAGTTCGTTGACCTCTAGTCCTCATTTGGTTAGTTTCTTTTTATCTTATATATTCATGTCTTGCTTGGACCTTTCAACATGTGCCTGGTCCAGGACCATATGATATGGTCAAGCACATTTTTCTTGCACATATTTAGTTGATTGAATTTCTCGTACATTAGTAAGTTAAGATGTGATAAGAATAAGAAAATTAAGTACAATGAGTGGTTAGTTGTCATCGAATGACTTTAAAGTTTGATACTTTCTAAGTTTTCGTGCAATTGATTGTTATAGATATAGGACGTATGTGTCTTTCCATATAATGCTTCGAACTAACCTTATGGTTATGTGCAAACCTTGATCCCTTTTCCTTTTTTTTTTTTTTTCTTTATTTCTTCTTGGTCTTGAGAGGAATTATGATGGATAACACAATGAAATCCCAACCTAATATCCCAAACAAGGCTTTGACTCATGAGATGCCTTCGAAAATGAGATGAACGAAATAGCGTGAGGGCGATCGAAGAAAAAAGATAGTGGTTAAGATGAGAATAGTTTTTTCCTTAGGTCAAGTGGGCCCTTCTAGAGCTTTCCTGAACAATGTTGATCAGGTCACTTCGACTGAAAGTTCATCTGCCCCTCTGGAGTCTTAGTCAGGTACCAAAATTCCATTATTAACAATGAAATTTTAACCAGGAGAGCTCATGTTATTTGAAATATTACGAGTTTAGGTATTCTTGGTTCATAAATAGTTGATAACTTTTGTTTTTCATGATGTTACAGATTCAGGTCCATCAAGTTTGGACAAAGCTCTGGTCCTGCCAGCAAAAGAAGGAATGCGGTGGATGGAGGAGATGATGGACGTACTAGCGAGCATGGAGGAGTCGATTGTCTTAAGGGGGTTCCTCCTGAGAAACACGGAGATAAAATTTGAGAGGGTGCGGATCGCGAAGAGCCGACTCACCACCTAGACTAAATCAAATGTTCCTTCATGTGTGAGGACAATATTTAGCAAGATTTATAGGTGAGTGCCTTGTCATCTCACGTGGTGAGACTATGAGAGGAGATCGTTGTGGTGAAGCAAATGACCGTCATTTTTCACCGAGAACTCGCGAACCTGCGTGATGTTCTTCAAACTTCTCAATCTAAAGTTGAGTCCAACAGTTTGGGATAGTTTAAGTCCAAAGGATGATTCTTGTTTCGTTCGTTACTTTGATTGGGCCATGTCTCAGCTAAAATTGTATCAGACGCTTCTATTAGCTATTTCCTTCGTTCAGTCTGAGTCATGTTTGCAAGTTTATTGTATTAATTTTTTATTAATAATATAAAATTTTCAATTTTCACGCCCTTTCTTGTTATGTATATTTGGTTTTACCCTCCTAGCGATGGTTGGGAATCATTTTTACCTTTTAAAAGGGAGGCTAATAGCGATAGATTCTCTTTCTTTATCTTGTATTTTACGGCTTTTTACTATGTTTCTAGACTCAAAGATTTTATGATTTTTAGCTTATTTGGTTCAACACAGATGACTAACGATGATGTTACTAAGGTTATGTTTGATATAGCTGCAGGTGTTCGAATAAGCAACTATGAAGTTGCCGAAGAAGAAGTGACAGTTCAAAAAGCTGGAGTGGCTAGTATAATTTAATATTTTTTTTTTTTTGGAAAAATTTAGACCTTAGTTTTTAATCAACAACTACAAGTAGCAAGGTATAAAGGGAAAACACAACTTTTACCTGTAGCTCTTTGAGAATGCAGACAAAAATAGTTTTACCAAACAATAAAAGCAGTGGTGCAACACCACAACGCTGCCGCACCGCCACCCCAAATATACCCTATGTATCAACAAAGTTATGTCTTCAAACCTTCTGTTTTTTTTTTGTTCTGTTGGTCAGTTCTAAAGGGTGATCACTTTTAGTGAGACTAAGCTAGTTTTTAATGGTCAGTTTGGGCTGAGACTCCAAATTTTTTTATGCAAGAAGTTAAGTGACATCTTCAACTTTTATGGGGTTGTTTTTGTACAGGTGATGCCAAATTCTATTGCTGGTATGATGACTTTCATGATTTTTGCTCGTCGTACAGAAATCATCTAGCCAATCGAGCTTTTCAACTACATCTTTTCCTTTCAAACATGTCTAGATGGGTTTATACAATTCTCATCGGTAGGGTATTTTCACCTTAGTGTCTAGAGAATAAAAGGAAAGATTGAAAACTTAGATTGTTTTTCACTTAGATGAAAGATAGTCGGTCAATCAAGACGACAACAACTGGAGCCAACCTATCTAAGACCAAGCTGAAAATCCTACTTTCAAGTTTGAGAGGAAAGGTTTGTCCTGTCGTTTGTACCTTGCAGCTTAGGTGCTTGACAAGGTACTGGCTCATGCCTATGGTGAAATAATTGATGCCAATTAGAAGGTCTCTGACGCCATGAAACCTGAGCGAGAGATACAGGAATCTACCTTGACTGATAAAAATACCGAAGAAAATTCTGTTGACAACAACACAAGTAATTTTCTTACCCATTCAATTTTGTGTTCTACCATCATCATCCGAAAGACAAGCATGGGCAAGCTAATCCTCATTGAGAGGTCATCACATCCATTAAAAATGATGCATGAACTTGTTGCAGTTATCTGAGAAGGTGATGCTTAGTCTGATCAAGAGATTGTCAATCTAGGTGAGCCAATTCATCTTAAGGGAGAGGTGTCATGTAATTTACTAATGGTGAGTGGAAGCTTGACGAACTTCCCACACTCTATCATCAGCTTTCCAAGATTTGGATCTGGCTCGATAGAAAATTGATAGGGAAGTGCAGTGGCTTGAGGCAATTGATAAGCACTGGTCAACACTTTATAGAGACTTGGAGAGAAATAACAAGATACTGCTTGAGCAGATGTCCACGATGAATATAATGGAGTTTATGAGCCAATTCATCTTAGGGGAGAGGTGTCATGTAATTTACTAATGGTGTGTGGAAGCTTGACGAACTTCCCACACTCTATCACCAGCTTTCCAACACTTGGATCTGGCTCGATAGAAAATTGATAGGGAAGTGCAGTGGCTAGAGGCAGAGCTAGAGGCAATTGATAAGCACTGGTCAACACTTCATAGACACTTGGAGAGAAATAACAAGATACTGATTGAGCAGATGTCCACGATGAATATAATGGAGTTTATGGTTAGGTATTCATCTAGTGTCAAAGAGAAGACACTTGTGGAAACTTTCATGCGGGGAGGTTGTATAGTATTGAACATATGGAGAAACAAAATATGATCTCGCTGGAGTGGGTAAATATGGATAAATTTATTGGGTTGATGTCAGATTCTAAATTAGAAGAAGATGAAGAACAAGATTATGATAGGGAAAAGCAACGGGATGTCTTCAAATGGAAAATTTTTTGTATCAAGATTCCGAATGCAGCGCGCGGACTCCAGCAATATACCATCATGTGTGCTATATTGGGCCCACCTAAAAGAATATTGAAATGGAATAGTAGAGGTTATTGGAGTGCAACCACGAAGATTATTGGAGTGGAACTGCAGATGTTATTTGAAGGGTTATTGAGGGTATTAACTTTAATAACGCTGCAATAACCCCTCAATAACCCCCAAATATCCCCACAATAAGTTTTGCGTTTCCGCTCAAATAATCTTCTATAATAACCCTCGCAATAAACCCCCAATAACCTCCGTAGTTTCACTTTGATAACCTTATTCACTAACCCCTGTAATAACTCCTCATTAACCCCCTAATAACCTCCACGATTTCACTTCAAATAACCTAAATAACATCCGCGATATGGCACACGTGACAACATATTACTGGAAGTCCGCACACAAAGCTACATCCGTACTCCAAATGTAAAATTCTCTCATTCAAATGTGTAATAAAAAAATTTAGTCTGTTTAGAAAAGAAAACTTGATAATATTTATATTAATGAAAAGGATTTTTGATAGTAACTTTTTTCCACGTTGTTTGTTTACTTTCTATGGTTAAGTGATCCACTTTAAAATTACATTTTTTATGCATATTTTATACCCATTTTCTTATGATATTATGCTTTAATGAAAGATATTTTGTGTATTTTTTGTTACATGTACAAGAAAAAGAGTTAAAGCGCAAAAAGAAAAAAAAAACATCAAAAAGGGGCAAAATGAACCAAAACAAGAAAAATTTTTAAAACTAGAGCCTAGGCGTCAGATGAAGATCATGGCTGGTGCCTAGGCGCTAGAGTCAGTTTCTAGAAGATGCGTTGAATGAGGAAAAATTTTGAAGAGATGTCTAAAGCAACCGTTGGTTTTTTTAAAAGCTCTATATTAGAGATCAATTCTACACATCTTGGGGGAGTGCTAGAGTCTTTTTGAGAAGGGGAGACACCCATATAAAGTGGGCAGCCACCTTAGTAAGCTTTTGTGAGTCTATTATTTCTGGAGTTTTGTGAGTCTTGTAAGATTCTATTAAAGTTAGAGAAGTTAGGGAACTTCAAAGGATTGCTTGGGGAAACATTTAAGTTAAGTATTTGTTTCTTTTCTTTGAGTATTATACTTTGGATTTGAGTTTATAAATATGTTTTATTTTGTTTTGTTATCCTCATGTGTTCTAAGTAGTTTTCTTCTTTATCCTTGCAAGATGAAGTAATCAAATCGTGGATTTGATTTGATCTGAACTTTATTGATTTCAAATTTGTGATGATATTTTCACTCGTCCTTCATTTATTTTACAAATTGGCCACATGTATTGCTAAAATTTGTTAAGAAACTTAAATACCCAAGAAGCCTAAGATTTCTTTAACTAGTGAATATCACATTTAACTTTAGAAAGAGCCATGACGATCTTTTGAGGAGGAGTGCAAATAAATAGGGAGATAAGATTTGATTGGCATAAAATTGATATTTCTAGGGTGACAGACTTGATTCTTTTATCAATTTGCCTTAGAGATTAGAACTAAGGGTAGGTCCCATAGAGAGGACACAGTGGGTAATCCAGGAGTGAGAGACTGGAACCTACCCAACATTACTATATATGCCGATCAACTTTAGATTAGCCAATGTTCTTTATGCTCGGAAGAGGTAAAAAATAGGTATGCTTTTATTTGTCACAAAACAATAGTTAAACTTCTAAATAATTGAAATCCTACTCTGATTATGAATTATTTGCAAGGAGAAATTTTCTTTATATATATATATATATATATATAGAATTTTCTAAAACTTTGTATTTACTTTTTACTCGCATTTGTATGAATTAGTAAACTTTATTTTATTGCATAAACTACTTTAAATATTTTCTGTAGTTTTAAGTAAGGGTTTTTCACAGTTAAGATTCCTGAATTTACTTCTTTCCCTTAATTTTTATGTGGGGTCGATATTGAGGTTTTTAAAGAAAACTCTACATTTCTTGAAAAGATTAGTATATTTTCATAGTACCCCTTTTGAGAAAACTATTAATTAAAATTTTATAATATTACATTTGTTCTCACCAGCCGCGAAATATACATTGGGTCAAGATTTTGGCCATATTTGAGAATATAAATATTTGTGTAATTGCACAACAAAACTGTCAATGGAGCTTAGTATTGACAATAGTTGATGGCAAGCTGAAGAAGCCTATCTTATCTTCTAGACAGGCTCAGCCCTTTACTCATAAGTGGATAGGCCAAGCTTCCAAGCAAGAAAAGTCTAGTATAAACTCTTTTAGAAGAGATTGCCTAAGGAAAATCCTTAAAAAAGTTCTTAGGTAGGGCAAGCTACTTCCTTGTCTGAAGAAACCTGATGAGGTGGAGAAGACTAAAGAGCCCAACTATTGTTAATACTACAATCTCTTGGAACATGTACTGAGGTCTGCTATGTCTTCATGAATTGGCTTAATGCTTGCTACAAGGTGAGAAAGAGAGACAAAGATTTCAGAGTCATACTTGGAGATGCCTCTAGCATGAGGATCAACTAGAGTTGTTGCAGCCATTCCAGTTACTCTCACTGTTACTTCTACAACAGCTTGTGTTACCAATGTACATTCTTTCAATTTACTTTCTTTCTTTTCTCTTATAAATGATAGCTCGGAGTAAGAGTTTGCACCCTTTGAAATATTTTTTTCTTGTTGATGAAGCAATAAAGGAAGACAATTTTAATTACCTTTTTTGTTTGAAATCAGCTCTCATGATTCTGACACAAATATTCTTAGCAAAGGTGAGGAGCAATATCCATTATTTCCCTCCTTCAAAAGTGCTTGCCGCATTTGTGATGATTTTAGTGATTCATCGGATGTTATAGGAGAGACTTCTTTCTCAGGACTCCTTCAAAGAGTCTCCTTCTCTTAAATGTCCCATCAGGAGCAATCTTTTTGGTTCCTCTAATGAGGATATCCAAGAAGTTCACTTATGAAGCGACAAGTTCCTTCCTTCAAGTGTAGCTAAACCTACTACCCTTGATAAGGGGAAGGAGATCATCTCCCAACAGGTGGATGATCCCCATGTAGCTCCTGTCGAGAGCAAAGGAGCTAAGAATCCTCCTAATAAAGTATATTACAATATGCTAGTAGACCTTAAATTGTTGCCAACATTGTTGAGCATCTATGATGCCCTCCTTCTATCTCCCAAGCTAAGGAAGACTTTAGCATGGGTGCTCTTGGAGCCTGAAGTCTTCCATGCTACTAAATTGAGGAGAGGATGAAGGAGGCATCCACATTGCAATACATTGCTCCATCACTTTTGATGAGGAAGACTTATTGTTTGATAATACAGATCATAATTGTTTCTTATATGTGGCAGATATGATAAACAATACACCCTTAAATTGTATTTTAGTTCATTCTAGAGCATCCATTAAAATCATTAGCATGTGGATCCTCGACTTGCTTTCATTAGGCATGCAATGGTTGTGCTCTGACTGGATCGTGTTGAATGGCTTCAATGAAAAGGGCAAAAGATCCTTTGGTCCATCACCCTCCCTCTCCAATTTGGAGAGCTAAAAAAACAAGTTCCACATCATTGGCGTCCTTTAGAGCTTTGCTCAGATCTGGATTCATAAGTATAGGGCAGTACTTTCAACCCTCCATTGGTGCATTAAATATATGTGCGAAGGAGATGGGTTTTCCATTTTGGGTGATGTCTAGCCCTTTTTTTGTGAACAAAGTCAGTATATATGAAAATGTTGAATATTATGTTTCTCATACCAAGGTGTTTCTACCTTCTTCAAGCACAGTGGGATGTTCACAGACCCTTCCTCTTTCTTGACCTTGTCTGATCAAAGGAAAAGAGGTAGTGAAGCAGGAGGAAAGGTTGCATACCCAACACATGAGGGAGCTAATTAGAAGGCTCCCTACATTACTAACCTCTAAGATTCTAGCAGCACATCCAACCTCGCGTAGTGAAGCAGGAGGAAAGGTTGCATACCCAACTCATAAGGGAGCAAATTAGAAGGCTCCCTACATTGCTAACCTCTAAGATTCTAGCAGCACATCCAACCTCGGTAGAGTCACTGCTAAACGATGACTTTTTTAATGAGCATTTATTAGTCGTTAATTTTTCTGAGTGGGAGCTATACTTTCATTAAGTATCTTCCTTGAGGGAAGGCCCACCTGGATCTCTCCCGAGGGTGAAGGCCGGTATCAGCCCCATTTTTTTCTCCTCTGAGCATGGTATTCTTCACTATTCTTATAGCTTTATAGAGCCACATACAAATAATGAGGTGGAATGTGAAGCCTTGATTTATGGACTGGAATTAGCTATCAAAATGAACATAAAGAAGATCATGGTCTATGAGGACTCACGTTTCATCATTAACCAGCTGTTGAGAACCTACAAAGATCTCAAACTAGACCTCTTAGCAAACCACAAGAGAGTTATGACATTATTAGAGCACATCCCTGTTGCTACATTAGTCAAGGCACTCTGTTCCTTGAACAAAAAAACGGACACTCTCACTAAGCTAGAAAAGGAACTATCTAGTCCTACCAAAAAACTCTGTGATATTGGTGATCCTACTTAAATGTTTTATCTCATCGGTGTGTATACAACCTTTGGATGTTACCCCTTTGGGCTATAAGTTCACAGTCCTCATTGCCTCTAATAAACTATACGAGGACTGGCACCAAGCCATCATCATTTATTTGTTGAGGAGAATACTCTCCGTGACCACTCTCTTGTCACTCAAATTCAAAAGAGAGTGTTGGCATATTCCATCATGAATGGTACCCTTTACTGATGTTCGTTTAACAAATGTTGTTGTAATGCGTTGGAAAGGTTGAGATTTAGAAGATCTTGACTGAGGTCTATGACACTCTATGTGGACCTCAATAGTCAGGTTTCAAAATGAAAGTCAATATCAAGAGACTCAGGTACTATTGACCTTCGATGAATTTTACCTGCATACATTATGCCAAGCGATGTCATCATTCCCAGGTTTTTAGTCTGGTCCTCACCAGCCTTTAAATTTGTTGAATACAACAATAGCATCTTGGCCCTTCAAGGCCTAAGGAATCGATATTGTAGGGCCTATTGACCTACCATCCTTTATGGTACATCATTTTATACTAGGAGCCCCCAACTTCTTTTCTAGGGGGCGGAAGTCATCCTCTTGAGGGAGATCAAGGCCAAAAAAGTCTTACAGTTTTTCAAAAACAATATAGTGTACTGATTTGGTGTGACATATCATTTTTGATAAAGGGCTACCTTTCAAAAACACCAAAATCAGTCAATTTGCTCGTCGACATCAGATCGATTGGCAGTATTCCACTATATACTACCTGAGAGCTAACGAACTCGCTGAGGCTTTCAATAAAACCTTCGTAAACCTCATGAATTAAATCCTTCATGCTAACATAAGGAATGACTTGAGAAGATCTCTGATTTATGGGAGTATCGTATATAGTATCGCACCCCCACAAACTCTATCCCTTAATGCTCTGATGTTTGGATTCAAGGCAATTCTTCCCATGGAATTTGAACTTCCCTTATTAAGGGTTTCTCTAAGTAACAACATTACCGGTGATGAAAATATTTGACTTAGGCTATAATCCCATGAAAACTTTGAGCTATAACGCACTTGAATGGCTAGAGCTCATAACAAATTAGTGAGACTGAGGACCTTAATGATTGTAGAACTAGTTCTGGTTCTATGCCACTCAACTTTAGCTCACTATCAAAGGCACGACAAGTTTGAGCCCACTTGGGAAGGACCTTTCTTGATCTACAAGGTCAAAGATGAAGGAGCCTACCTACTCATTGATGAAGATGGATCTCATATGATGTCCCCTATCAACGGGTAATATTTGTACAGATATTTTTCTTAGCCTCTTTAGCTTTTCATGTACTTTATGTACTCGATGTACTTAATGAAGAAATTTGATGGCTAAAGCATATGTACTATGTAATCCATCCTTTTGAGTAATAAAGAAAATACAATTTCCATTTCCTCTTCATTATGTAAGTTGCCTTGTATTATTACCTTGCATCTATCAAAAGATCACCCTTAGTTCAAAACAGTTTCATGTAACAGAAGCCTTGTATTTCTCTTAATTTGATTTATGGCCATCACTTCAAGAAAATTAGAAGTTCTATAGATGACCTATACTGGTGTGGGTAATAATCAATATAGGAGAAGCCTTTCCCTTTTCCTTCCATGTCTTCCATTAATTCACTCTACACAAGATCTGAAAGCTATTACACCTATTCGCATAATTATGATTGGCACATACATCTTGTTCATCCTAATGAATGAGGATTACAAGCTTTTTCTACTAAATTTGAAGGAATGGAGTTGATATTCATTTATGGATATGGTTTATCTCAGAAGCTAAGCACTTTTGGGTGGACCATCATTATAGTCAAACCCCACCTTTACATCCCCACAATGTGAGCATTTCTTATCATCATGTCAGAAGAAGGCTTATTGCATTGATTACAACAATCAGCTTACCTATCTGATCCATGCCTAAGAAGAATTTTTTCAAACCTACATCAAATCTCCAATCAGGTTGCCTTGTTAGGTGCTTGACAAATGTCCCTTTTATAAGTTCGGTTGTGTCGTTTTCTTTAATGAAAACTATGTTGCTCATTTTCAAGGAAATTTTCAATGGGGTTTGCTGAGCTGGAGATTACAAAAGCACCTTGAGGTTGGACTGTCTCATGCACCCAAGCCTTTAGATACCTCATCAGTATTTTGATTGACTAAGTTGATCCTATACACCATATCGGAAGGTTTATTGTGATGACTATGATATAAACTTACCTATTCCACTCAAATCAATATGAGGATGTTTTCATTACCACAGAATATCCCTAGTGGAATCCAGGGAATTATTCCCTAAGGAAGGTTTATTGTGATGACTATGATATACACTTACCTATTCCACTCAAATCAACATGAGGATGTTTTCATTACCACATAATATCCCTAGTGGAATCCAGGGAATTATTCCCTAATGGACCTCTTATTAAGAACTTAAAAAAAGTACCACTTATAGTTAGGTTGTCAGCTTTATTTAAAAAAAGGGGGCCACTCTACTGGTCCATAAGGAACCCCCAGAATAATCATTACACTAGTAGTTGTGAAAGCACCATGAGGTTGGAATGTCTCATGCATCCAAACCTCTTCGATACTTATATGGTAGTTTGACTGACTTGGCCAACTTTACTATCCATCTCAAAGTGCATGTCACATTGATTTGATCCATTTGCAGTCTTGATTAGTCCATGTGTAAGATGGATATATTTATGCCCGAAATTAACCCTCAGTGAGGATCATATAGATTCTCCAGTGAGGAACACTTAAAATCCCCAATGAGGATCACTGTGCTAAAATCTTACAAAGTGTTATGAGGTCAGATCACTCTACGCATCCAACAACTTCTTTCATCCCTCTTTTAATTGGTGTGAGCTTTTTCACCTTGGCAGAATGAGATGTTCAAATCCCCACAGAGTTTCCTCAGTGGAGCCTAAATGGTGTCACTAACGAGAGTCCTCCCCTTGGTACATTCAAAAATCGACTCTAGCAATTTCTTCGACTTGGTTGGCCCTACTCAGCTTGTTGAGTGGTGTGTCACACTACTCTGAGCTCCATGCTAGTCCAATTTGTACATGCTTAAGTAAAGTATTTTCATGCCTGCAAAAATTCCTAGCATGAGCCACCTTGCTAAAGTTTTTAAGAGACTATGAGAGTGGATTGCTTTGTCCATTCATTTTTTTGATATATATCTGGCTAAGTTGATTCTCATCACCTTGTCCATTGATACATTTTTTTTATTAGACTATTTCAACTAGTCAGTTAATCCACGTTTGATCGTGATATTTGGATATCATATGATACCATGATGTTGTATACGGTGAGAAATGCTTTGATCATTTCTCACCAATTCGTCTTAGGTTGCAAGACCACTTTGCCCATCTAGCGTATGATGCCTCTC
>NW_018252317.1:56163-56504 GCF_001263595.1 Phalaenopsis equestris
TCATGAACACTGGCTACATTTTTAGGATTTACCCTTGTAGAGGGCCATTGAAATTCATTTGCAGCCATATTTTCAATTAGCGCATACGCTTCATCAAATGGTTTTGACATTAATGATCCATCAGCAACAGCAGCATCAATTATAAATCTAAGGGATCCTAATAACCCATTATAAAAAGTTTGAATGATTAACAAATCAGGCAGAGCATGATGTGGACACTTTCTTAGGAGTTCCTTAAATCTTTCCCAGGCTTCGTATATTGATTCCCCTTCATACTGACAAAATGAGATAATATCTTTTCTAAGTTTAGTAGTCCTTGAAGGTGGAAAATACTTAGTTAG
>NW_018252317.1:58311-65336 GCF_001263595.1 Phalaenopsis equestris
GGTCTTAATGCAATTACAACGAATTTTAACACTACAACAGACCTTTATTGTAATGTGAATAAAGTGCAAGTAAAAACCATCACATTGATAATTAAATCTGCTTCTAACATGCATCACAAAATCCTTAACATGAATTCTAATCATTAAAAGAGAAAAGTAAAATGAAAACAACCACATGATCTTCTCATACCATTATTTCCAAGCAAGAAGAGAGAGTAAGAGAAGCCCATCACAAAGCACGAAGAAAACATAATGGAAAATTCATTTAACCAAAGCAAATCCACTAGATAAGTGTTTACAAAAATCAAAAGATAATGAAGAACAAAATACTTAGTTTTTTTCCTTTGAAAGAGAGACAAATATCTCTCCCACAAAGTCTCCCGCCAATCCATGCAATGCTAGAACATCTCCTTACAAATTCTCTCAAAATATCCTCTTTAATCTCTCCAAAAGGGTAGAAATCTACATTTCTACTCCTATTCTAAAAATCCTAAACTTTCTCCACACTTTTCCTAACATTCCTCTCACAAAAATCCCCCTTTTTCTAACCTAAATTTATTCTTATAAAGTGTAGGGACAAAGTTTGAAGAGTTGTCATAAGAATCCTTTCAAAAAGCGTCTAAATACGTTGAATTTTGGCCCATAACCGTCCTGGGAGCTGTCGGCGGGCTCAAGGGCGCTGTCAGCAAATTTTTCTATCATTTTTCGGTCTTCTCGGGTAAATCTCACCGTTGGAGCCATTTTGGGCGCCAGCCGTTTTGGGCACCGTCGGCAAGCAGACTGCGCTGCTCCACCGTCTCGCTCCGTTTGGCTCTGTTTTAGCTCTGTTTCGCCCTATTTTAGTTGTGTTGTGCCCCTAACAGATAGCCCTACAAAATAAGCATGAAAACAACTTTTATTTAAACTGTAATCTCATTCAAAAATGTGCAAAAAGTGTAAAAGAGATTAAGGACCGAAAGACTTATCGAAAGGTGACAGGGCAAAATTTCATTACTTGCTCGTTTTTGCTCTAAATTGCACCGTTTTTGTTTCTTTTTGCTCCAATGACCATAATTCAACATAAATGCAATAAAACATCAAAAACACCCTTCTTTAAAGTGTAATATCATCAAAATCAGTGTAAAATAGGTATGAAAATCTCCACATATTTTCCTTTGGTCAACTACCTCCAAGATGGTGATGAAAAACTCTTAGTGTTCATCACAGACGTAGTGCATTCTTTGAACTTACATGCCTTGGTTAATTCATAGTAAGGATCAAAGTATCTTTACTCTCTTTCCTATTTAATTAATGTGGACTAGCTATGAAGAGAGATGTGAGGCCCATTGGCATTCCTTCCTCGACCTAGTCAACCTGCTACCGCTTATTGAGTAATGTAAGGTCTTGTGGCCTTCCTCATTAAAGTAGCAGGTGGCTCCCTAGCTAACCTACCTACCTATCAAATGGTGATTTATGGCCTTACAATAGTCCTCATTAATGTAGAACAACCTTTAAATGTTGTATTTCTTTGTTCATTTTCATGTTCATGCCTTACGGCTTTTGGATCACCATTATGGGTCATACCTCTACGGCCCCAAGGCCTACCTTTTGTGGTTACGCCTCTACAACCACTGAATCCCCACTATGATTCATACCTCTAGGCCTCTGAACCTACATTTTGTGGTCAGGCCTCTACAACCTTTGCATTTTTTAGGTCATTCCTCTATAGCCCCTGGATCTACCTTCCATGGTCATGACTCTACGGCCTCTGGATCACCGTTGTGAGTCATTCACATGACCTCTGGATCTAACTTTATTCTCATGCCCTTATTCCTACCTGTCATGGTCAGGCCTTTATGGCCTCTGCATCACCATTTTGAGTCATTCCTCTACAACCCTTAGGCCTACCTTTCGTGGTCATGAATCTATGGCCTTCGAATCACCATTGTGAGTCATGTCTATGACCTCTAAACCTACCTTTGTGCTCATGGCCCTGTGACCCCTAGACCACCCCTTCAGGTAATGCCTCTACGACCCCTGGACCTACCTTTTTTGGTCATGACTCTACGGTCTCTAGACCTTCTTTAGTGTTCAAGCTTCTATGACCTCTAAACCACCCTTTGGGTCATACCTCTACATCCTTTGAGCACATATTTTGAGTTTATTTTGAGTCTGGAGTACATTCCTTTTCATCCCTAGAGTTGGATATGACTTTTGGAATTTTCCTTCTAAGGGCACCTAGCTCTTTTTTTTCTCTCAGGTCATGTCGGTTGTATGACTAATCTAGAGTTGATTAAAAATTGAGTTTCTTCTAATAAGTGCATTGTGGCTTAACACCGCGGCACACTTGTTGAGGGTTCTTTATTTGCATTGATTTTTGATATCACATTTGTATGGTGTCTTGATGACTAGCTTGGGATAATTCATAGCTCATTCATAGCATGCCGTAGCTAAGAACAACCATCTAATACCTATGGAAGGTATTCAGGGAATGAAAAATGGGTTTGTGACGGCCTGCCTTTACCCAAGGGAACCCACCATTACGTAGGCCTACTCAAAATGTTTGAGACATTTGATGTCCATTCTGGTGTCTAGAGCTCCCTTTGCATCAATTCAAAGCCTCCCCGGGCAAAGGGAAGTCAAGGAGTCCTCCTATGTGCACTACAACAAAATTAGGATTTGGAACGCCCTACATGCGCCACATTCCAAAGTACTCATTTCCAACAAATTATCTTATAAATAGATGAAAAAAAATATGCATTTTCGAGGTTAGGGATTATATTGTACTCATGTGTGTTAGGAACCACCTAGATGTTTTAGGTTGGGCCACCCATAGCTCACAAATTACAGAAATCCTCTATTAGGAACTTCCAATGTAAATCAAGGTATTTGGAGCTTAATCGGGTCCTAACCGCCCCAGGTGCCTAAGCACCCAAAATGCCCCTCAGATGGTCAATACTAAGCTCCTAGATTTCTGGTGCCAGCATTAGGCACCTAGACATCCAAAATAGCTCAAATGATCATTTTCTCGAGAGACGAGAAAGTTGGAACCACTTGGGTGCCGCATAGGCACCAGACCTAGCACCTAGGTGCCAGTGACCCACCGTCATGGAACCAGACTAGGCACTTAGGCACCAGGGTCACATTATATAGCCATCAGTCCGTTTTCATGTCATGAAAAAGCTTGTTTTCGGCACTGATTTGACCTCGGCACACCTTCGAGGCGGCAAAAAATGTAGGCTTTTGTTGATTTTCTTGGGGTACGAGAGAAAAGAAGTAGATAACACCTCTTTTAGCCTCTCTAAGATAATTCCAAGTAAGCTAAACAAGGATCAATTGGAAGATTTCCTTGGGTGAGTTGATTTTAACTTTGTAGAGCCTTATTGCTTCCTCAAAATCTTCTTATTCTAATTTTTTATGGCTAAAGCTAGGAGTGTTGAAGAGGGTAAAGGAGAACTCTTCTTCTTTTTTAGAGCTAGGGCTTCTCCTTGAAGGGCCTTGAGGTGAAAAACTTTGGGAAAAGGTGAGAGTGAGAGCTTCTACTTACGCTTTCCTTTCTTCTTCTTCCAAAAGAAACTCTTCTCCCTCCTCTTTTCTTCCTCCCCTCCTTCATTTTCCTCCACCACTTACCTTTAAGTGTGTGCGGGGATTTTCTTAAGAATAAGGAGTTTGGAAAGCAAAGGAGTTAGGTTCCTTCTTTCTTATACTAAAGGTGAGATTTATCCTAGCTTAGGGAAGGATTGTTGGAGTATCGCTAAATCACTATCAAAACTTTGTCGTAGCTCAAAACTTCACTAGAATATGGTTAGACTCTCCTTCTAAAGGAGTGCTTCTTCATTCCTTGGAAAATGAGTGGAGCGAACATTGCCGAAGCTTTGGAAAAATGTCACCTTCTTTCCTACCTTTAGGATAGCTTCCTACTACTTAAAGAAACACATCAACAACTGTCTCGTAAGTGAACTCCCTGAAATCTTTGCACTTTCTTTCTTAGTTATCCCTAAGAATATATTTGCTATGTGTTGTGGTTGTGGTTTCCCACACAAGGTGAGTTGGTTGGCCATCACTACTCGGCACAGCCATACGCCTTTGGATTAGTTGTAGTTTTCCTAGAGGAAGCTCTAGCGCAGGAGTCAAATGCATTGTCAAAACCTTTATGAAGTCGAGAAACCTCTCTTTGTGCACCCTAGATCTAAATCTTAGTGGGTTTAAATCCCAATTTTCCCATGCTTTGGAATTCCCAAACTTCCTTGGAGGGATTGAGATATTTGAATATTCTGAAGTAAGAAAAAGCTTTGTAGCTAGCTCATTTTTAGCAAAATCATAAGAAGTTGTGGAATGGGAAATGCTTTGTAGCTAGTCATTTCCACAACATCATGGAGAGTCTCTTTTTCGGAGATCTAAAGGTGAAGCACACCACATGCCTTACTAAATTAAGAGGAGACTATGTTGCATATCCATGTGATAAACCTAGGTTCCTAAGTGAGGATGTTAGCACGAGTATGGCTTGTTATCGAGCATGATCATTTGCATTGTATTGTGACACAACATGTGTCTTACTTGAAGCATGCTACATTTGCACTTTGCCTTGAACAAACACCCCGACTCGGTCGGCATAATATGTTTCCTCTACTGTCCACCCCAGATAAGTCAATTGATCACATAGATCTGACATGCAACCCTGTCCGGGTTGACCGATCACATGGGTCCATCCAGCGGTCTCTGCCTGGTCGAACGATCAAATGGGTCAAACTGAACACCCCAACTTGACCAGCCATTCACTTTGACCTGAGAGGCCACCCCAGCTTGGTCAAACGATCACTTTGGTCCAACCAGCCACCCTAGCTCAGTTGATCGACCACATGAGTCTAATCTGCTGCCTTGTCCTGGTTGATCAATCACTTACATAGTGTATGTTTCCAATGTGCATTATTATGTCTTGCATTACATATTGCATAGTCATTATCACATGCTTGAGTTACATTTTTTGGTATCTATTCATATTCTCCCCAGTAAGAATCATCATTCTTTGGGTCGCTGCCTCAACGGTACGCCCACACTTCCGAGTCATTGCTTTCATAGGATACGTATCCTTAGGGTAGCTGCCTCCACCGCATACCCACTCTTTTGTATCACTGCCTTTACAACACACCCATCCTTTAGGCCATTACTTCCATGGCATACCCACTTTTTTGTGTCATTACCTCCAAGGCACACCTATCCTTTGGGTAATTGCTTCCATGACATGTCCATCCTGTCAGGTCACTACCTCTATGACACACCCATTCTTTTAGATTGCTTCCTCCTTGGCACACCCATTCTTTTAGATTGGATTGCTTCCTCCTTGGCAACCCATTCTTTTATATCACTGCCTCCATGGTACACCCATCCTTTGGGTTACTACCTCCATGATACGCTTACCATTTTGGGTCACTGCCTCTACGACACACCCATCCTATTGGGCTGCTAGCTCCACGACACTCCCTCTTCTAAGTCACTTCCTACACAACACACTCAACCTAACCACTCTCATGTATGATTGTTCACATTTAAATTTGCATGCATGCATGAATCTCACCCAAGACATTATAATATGATCTCTATAATATCTAAAGACTACTCTAGACAATTGCATCATTTGCATGTCCCAAGGAGAAGTCCTCATACATCTCCAACCTGACTGACCCATCATACAATTCTACTTTGTTGGTTGTCTCGTGTGCTTAGGTCATTACAAGGCTCTTCAAACATAGCGGAATGTCAGTGCTTTTGTTGGGAGCATTTCTAGCTTTGTATTTTAACCTCCATTTCACCTATTTTCCAGCGGCATCCTCGACACTTTGGTAGGTCTAAGCCATGCCTCTTGGAGCTCCTCCTAGTAGTCACATAATAGAGTTTTGTTCCTTTGTCCTTTGGGCTATGAAGGTCCTTGTGGATGATGCAATTCATGGAATGCTGACCAAGAGTCTCTGGACGTGTTGGGTTGATTACCTTCATGACTAGGTAGATTTTAGGGTCTTCGTGGCTTGGGATGTCGAGTCTGTGGTACCTTAATCCAGCTACCTCTACCTTTTAAAGATTACTTTTGAGTTCCTTTAACTACCTTTATAAAGCCTTATTGCTCTATTTACCTTTGTTAGTATTATTTTAATGACCTGATTACCGATGAAATGTTTCCCTTTTGGGATACAACGATTTGTCCTCAGCCCTTCCGGCTCATATGTGCTTTAAAGTATCCAAATTTCTCGTCGGGATGATTTGGTTATTTTGTAAGTTTTGTATGTTGATACATTTGCTACCCATTTAGGGACCGTGAGAGATTCACTCTCTGCCCCATGGCCTAGTGGGAGCCCAAAAGCAATGGATCACTTCCATGTGAAATAACCATCCTTTGATTGCCCTATCTTGGTCGTTACTACTAATGTAAGAAAAATTCTTTCGGATCAAGAGTATTCTTAGGAAACCCTAATTTATAATTAATCAAGTGGGATACATTCATTTAGGAGCACTTTAGACCCAAAAAGAGCCAAACACACCTAAATCTTTGTTTGTTGGTAGTCTACACAGGTATTCTTTTGTGGATATTGGACCAAGGTGCTTCCACTTGATCTTGTTTGGATGGACATACTTGGCATATCCTTGTGAAGTCTATCATACATAGGTTCTTTATGTTTTCTCTTATTTTTCATCTTTATCGTATGTTAGTCTTTTAAATTCCTCTTCTCTCCTGATCATTCATATGATATGGAAGTGAGAATTATTTGGAAAAGAGAAATATATAATGATGGACAAACTGGCGATGCCTTAATAAAAGAGAAAGGAATGAAAATAGTGGTTTGGTAGGTTATTACAGTGTCCATACCCCATGACAATTGCACTTGGAGGTCATTCGGTTTGCTAAAAATGAAATGAAATGTAAGAGATTTACAAAGTACTATGATTATAATGTATTTGAAATACTTTCCAGTTGTTCAGTTCACTCTAGAACAAACTTAGGATTTTTACCTTTTTGTTTGGTTCAAGATAAATTTAATATATATATATATATA
>NW_018252317.1:65439-78736 GCF_001263595.1 Phalaenopsis equestris
TACTACAGGGGCATCGGCGGGGAGGCAACTTTGGGAGTGTGAGCGACATTGACAGTGCGGGAGGCATCGGCGATCGCGCGGAGTGACAACAAGTGGCAATGAGTGACAGTGGAGACTAAGAGCAGGAGGCGGTGGTGATAACAGAGGACGTGGTGAGCAAAGGCGGAGGTGGTTAGAAAGTGATAACGACTTTGCCTATAACATTTTACATGAATGATGTAATTCAAATTCAGTCAAATAGGCTGAGTTTAAATTTCAACCAAAATGAACTATAATGTAAACTTCAAATTTATTAAAACTTTCCACTGTATTTATAAATTTTCAATCAACATATATAATTTTGTCAAACCCCTGTGAAAGATTTAGAGTACACCAGTAATTCACTCAACCAAATGTCCCCTTAGATAAAAGGTCTGCCACTTGATTTTCATTTCAAGGACATGTTAGACCTTGAAGCGCTCAAAATTTCTTATACCTACCTTTGCATTCATGAGATATCTCTCCATCTTTTCTTCCCTAGCCTTGAATTGCTCATCTACCTTACCAACTTTAATTTGTGAATTTGACCTCATGAGGAGGTGTCGTGCTCCCACCTCATAAGAAAACCATAATTCTGCTACCAGGTTTTATATTTGACTTGATTATTTGTAACTTCAAATTCATACTCTACTAAGTGATAAAAATGCTCTCTATTCTGACACTTCAAGGTGAATATGAGTCCCACAGTAGGATTGCTAGAGGCTTCATCAACATGCAAGATCTAGGTTGGTTATGGAGTCATCACTTTGTCTTGCCATCAGATTTGGAAAAATCCACTTCAAAGTTGACCATCACTTGAGCTTAATCATTGTTCCTAGAACCTGAGATAAGTCAAATTTGCAAGGCTCTTAACCACATTTCATGAGTGAACCAAAATTTTCAGGTTTGATGAGGACCACCTTAAGGGGGTGGTCAGTGATTATTTGGATAAGGTGTGTTTGAAAATGCGGGTGATGAATGCATGTTGAAATTAAAGAGAAAATTTCAATTTTTCCATGAAATGATACTTTAGTTCTTTTCTCTCAAGGACTCATCTGATTTAATGAACTGAAAACTGCTTCCCTTGCTCCTCCTAGATCAAAAATGAACTTATGGCCTCAGGATCAACACTTAGGTAGAGGGAAAGTTCTTTCTTTGAATTCTGGGCTCTAGAGGAAGGGTGAAGAAGCTAATGAACCTTTCAAGGGTTGGATGGCTCACTAACATTTGTCCGACCATGTAAAGCTCTAGACTCATCTTAAGGTTTTGAAGATTTTCGTGCACATGTCATCTGATTTTGAAATGAAACAGCTAATCTCTACAATTATGTCAGTTAAACTCTATGAATTTTTAACATTTCACAGAGATGGCATTTCAACCAATGAATGGAGTTTTTTAGATTCACCTTTATCCCTTGGGAGTGAAGAGGTATCCCAAAAATTTCATGATTTTTTAGCATAACATACATTTAATAGATTAAATTTCATGTTATATTATCTTAAGGTTTTAACATTTTCTCTTAAGTTTTTTGTGTTGTTCAAGTGTTTTACTTTTAATTAGCACACCATCTGCATATAACTTAATACTTTCTTTATGTTTACATATATTACATCCAATATATGCTAATAGGGCACGCATGCAATTTTGAGCTCAAATGACATTACATTACAACAATATACTCTTTCTCTCATAACGAATGTGTTATTTTCTACATTGGATGGTGCATCCTTATCTGATGACAACTAAAGAAAGCATAAAATAAGCTCATGATTGAGTGTTTGACTATTGAATGCATAAGTGTGTCAATCCTTGCTAAAGGGTAGTAATCTTTCACGCAAGTTGCATTCGGGTTGGTGAAGTTAACACATATCCTTCTATTCTCATTCATTTTCTAGACCATGACCATGTTGGCTACCAAATCTGGATATTGAACCTCGTGCATCAAGTTGGCTTCTAATAGCTTACGTACTTCTTTACATATTGATCATATATAAATGATTGTGGTTGACCTTAACTTTTATTTTGTTGGCCTAGCAGTTAGGTTGGCGTTCAAATTATGAAAAGCAACATCAATTGAAACTCTTGACATTTACTTGAAAATAATATCATTATGCTTTTGAAGTAAGCATAATAGCTTGTCCTTATATCTTTAAAAAAAACTTCACTTAGCAGAGAAATTTTACAACTGATATCAACTATGGTGGAGTCTTCTATGCTTTTGAAGTAAGCATACTAGCTTGTCCTTATGTCTTTAAAAAAAACTTCACTTAGCAGAAAAATTTTACAACTGATATCAACTATGGTGGAGTCTTCTTTGGTTATCTCGCTAGTCTTGAGGCCATCCCACACTAAGTATCGAGTTCGAGGAACTTCTAATGTATGCTACTAAAGGTAAGCAAGTAACAAACATATCACTACTCCAGGGTGCCTTATATGGTAATCACCTCTCCATCACCTAAAAATTTAACTATCATGTCGTGGGTTGACACAATTGCTAGAAATGTGTTAAGTAAATGATACTCCTAAAAAATATTATCTTTATGTATAAATTTTTATACCTATTTTTGAGATATTACGCTTTAATGAAAGGTATTTGTGTGTTTTTCTTTTAGGACAATCAAATGGATAAAAAATGGTGAAAGGAGTGAAAAAGGATCAAATTTCGAGCAAAAATGAAGAAGGTGTGAAATTGAACTGCAGCGCCTAAGCATCCAGACTTGACACTTATGCCTCAGTGAAACAGAGAGAACCGTGCCTAGGTGGCCAGTACCCCGCGCTTAAGCGCCAAAATTTGTTACTTGATGATTAAATGAATTTAGATGAATTTTTGATGAGGTGTTTGAAGCAACCTTTGGTAAAAACGTAGGAAATAGTTAATGGACACGAAAACTCATTCAATTGGCTTTTGAAAAGAGGAAACTTCTAGAAAATTCATTGAATGTGGACACATTTTGAAGAGACACCAAGGCACAACTTTCAAAAAATTATAAAAGAAGACTTTGATTGAAGAGAAGAGAATTGAGCACCAACCCCCATTTCAGTCACCATAGGCCATCGCCTCCCATAGCCACCGCCGCCGCCACTTTTTTTTTATTTTAAGTTATAATTTGTATTGTAAGTGATGGAAGAGATTTAAAGGAACTTCAATACTTTGGTAGAGAAGATTTGAGATAAGTTTTTATCCTTGTGACTACATTTGGTTTTAATTTAGACTTCTTGTTTGTTTGCACGATTTATACTTTCAAACTCAAATATGGTTGTGTTTTCTCCATGAATTCTAACTAGTTTTCTTTATCTATCTTCTTAAAATGATAATTGATTAAATATTGGATGGAAGTTGTGTGAAGTATTAATCTTTAATGTTGGAATAAGTTGTAATGTTGTAATAATTTTAAACCTTGTACTTCATTTACTTCTTGATTTGGCCAATTAGGATGTTAATATTTGTTGTGAGAACATGTAAGATCTGTGATGGTATTGTATTAGTAAACTAATGATAAGAATCTACATGTAAGATTTGAGATGGTATTGTCTCATTCAACATATGGTAAGAATCACATGAAATTGTATGTATGGGAATGTAATTCATATGATTGAGTGCAAATAAATAGAGAAATAAACTTTGAATGGTGAAGAATTAGAGGACTTTAGAGTGATAGGCTAAAGTCCCTAATTTGATTTATAGTCTTAGGTTTTAATACGAGATGTTAGCCCCCATATGGAGGGAGAAGAGGGAACTCTAAAGTGAGAGCTAGTATCTTCCTTACATAACCCGCTTCAAGATTATTCAAACTATAAATTAGCTAATGTTCTTTATAGCATCTATAGTACAGGTAAAGAATATTATTGCCCCTATTTGGTACAAAAAATTTAAATACTTCCACAAATAAATTCCTATACTTGTTACTGATTCATAATAAGGAAAAAGATATTTTTATTATATTGTCTTCATCTTACAAATATCTAGTTAAGTATTTTCAAATATCAAAAATTACAAAAAGAATTGAACTTTCATTCCTATTATAGTATCTAGAGTTTAAGTAAGAATATTTTGCTAAGTGGAATTTGTTATCTAATTTCTCTTATTTTGTAGTTGAATATTGTAGTTTTTCCTCTGGGTTTGATATTCGCGGTTTAATCAAAAAGTCATATATTACTTGATAATGATACGTATACTTGCATAGTATCACAAATTTAAATATAATAAATGTATTCTTATTTATTTTGAAGTCAATTTTGTGCCTAGTTGTTGTTGGTGATCAAGTTTTTGACACCATTACAAAGTAAGAATTATAAGGAAAAATTAAGAATATAATTGCATACATCGAATTAGCTTATATATAAAGGGTCTGAATCAAGTTTTTGGCGTCATTACCTGGGAAAATACAAACATTTTGAAGAAATTTTTAGAAAGCAAATTTTTATTTTTATAAAGTCTGAATTGAAACCTTAGATTTATTATAGGAATATTGTAGTGTTGTTTTTATATAAAGTATTTGTTTGCGAGTTTTTATTTTATGTGTTTCATAGTAATGTATGCATAGTTCAAGTTCTACAGGACTTGTGCCCTACCTATGATTTTGAATTAGAGAGAACTATTAGAAAATCTTTAAAATTAAAAATTACAGAAAAAAATAAAAAATTTAAAGAAATGACAAATCAAAAAAATCAAAATGCTCAAATTAATCAAGAGTATAGATCTTCAAGAGATTATGCAAACCCTACGGTGGATAAACTTCATTATAGTATTAAAAAACCCATTGTAGTAGCTAATTAATCTGAATTTAAAGTTGTTATTGTCCAAATGATATCAAATAATCAGTTTGGGGGGAGCAACAACTGAAGATCCAAATTTACATCTTGCCAATTTTCTAGAATTGTGTATTACAATTAAATATGATGGTGTATCAGATGATGTTATAAGACTTAGATATTTTTCTTTCTCACCGAGGGATAAGGCTAAGATATGGTTACATTTGTTAGCATGTAGATCTATCAGAACTTGGGGTGATTTAGCGCAGAAATTGATTACTAAATATATTTTTCACCATAAAAAACTGTGAAGTTTAGAAATGATATTACATCTTTTTGTCAGTTTGAAGGGGAATCTATTTATGAAGCAAATGTTACATCTTTTTGTCAGTTTGAAGGGGAATCTATTTATGAAGCAAATGTTACATCTTTTTGTCAGTTTGAAGGGGAATCTATTTTTAAAGGATGGGAATGATTTAAAGAACTACTAAGAAAGTGTCCACACCATGCTATACCAGATCGGTTAATAATTCAAAATTTTTACATAGGATTAGCTAGATCTCTTAGATCTATCATCGATGTCGCTGCTAGTGGTTCATTGATGTCAAAACCATTTCATGACGCTTATGCTTTAATTGAAGATATGGCTACTTATAATTTTCAATGGCCTTCTAAAAGAGTAAATCTTAAGAAAGTGGCCAATATTCATGAATCTGATGCTTTTGCAATGTTAGCAAATCAAGTTGCTGCAATTTCAAGGAAGTTGGACCAATTTGGAATGAATTTTTCTCAACCGATTACAATGATTAAAAAGAATTCATTAAGCTAAATAGTAGATTCTCAAGCATCATTAAAAACTTTGAATGTCATAAACAACAAGCAAAATAACACATATTCAAACTATTATAACCTAGGTTGGAAGAACCATCCCAACCTTAACTGGAATGAGACTTCGGGTAGTAATAATCAGCAATGTGGGAACAACCAAGTAAACCCATTGAAAACTAGAACAACCAAGGGAATAGTAATATAGACCTACTTATCCTCTAGGTTTTAACAATAATCAACAATTCAAGGAGAAAAGTTGTATATAGAAGAAGTGGTGTTATAAATGGGAAATTAGTTACAAAGTTAAGGAGCTACAGTTAGAAATATTGAGAATCAATTGGGACAAATAGCAAATTAATTAAGTAGAAGATCCCAAGGAACACTTCATAGTAATACTAAAGTAAATCCAAAAGACCAGAATAAAGAGCAAGTAAAATCCGTCAAACCTAGAAGTGGAAGAGAATTGGAAGGTAAAGTTTAAAAAGAGGTTATATTGTAGGAGAAAAACTGAAGAGCCTGAAGTGGACACTTTGAAAGTTTTAGAGAGGCTTATTTCTCCACTTAAAGTTGCTTGTAAAAACCACCACCTTCATTTCCTCAAAGGATCCATCAAAAAAGTTGGATAAACAACTTTCAAAATTTCTAGAAATTTTTAAGAAGCTTACAATTAACATTCTATTTGCTAAAGCCTTATAAAAAATGTCAAGCTATGTGAAGTTTATGAAGGATATCTTATATAAAATGCCAAGCTAAGTGAAGTTTATGAAGGATATTCTTAATAGCAAACCTAGAAGTGGAAGAGAATTGGAAGGTAAAGTTTAAAAAGAGGTTATATTGTAGGAGAAAAACTGAAGAGCCTGAAGTGGACACTTTGAAAGTTTTAGAGAGGCTTATTTCTCCACTTAAAGTTGCTTGTAAAAACCACCACCTTCATTTCCTCAAAGGATCCATCAAAAAAGTTGGATAAACAACTTTCAAAATTTCTAGAAATTTTTAAGAAGCTTACAATTAACATTCTATTTGCTAAAGTCTTATATAAAATGCCAAGCTAAGTGAAGTTTATGAAGGATATTCTTAATAGGAAAATAAAGTTCAAAGATAACGAGATTGTTGCACTTAGTGAGGAGTGCAGTGCTATAATTTAGAAAAAGCTTCCTGAAAAGTTTAAAGATTTTGGTAGCTTCACAATTCCAGGTGCAATAGGAGACAATTTTTATTGGAAAGCTTTATATGATTTAGGTGCAAACATTAACTTTATCTCATTATCAATATTTAAAAGATTGGGATTAGGAGATATATCTCCTACTACTGTAACTGTGCAGTTATCATATTGTTCATTAACATATCCTAAAGAAGTTATAGAAGATGTCTTAGTGAAAGTGGATTAATTTATCTTTTCTGTTGATTTCATTGTGTTATATATGGAGGAAGATAAGGAGATACCTATCATTTATGGGAGAAATTTCCTAGCTACATAATGAATAATGATAGATGTGCAGAAAAGGGGAATTAATTATGTGCATTAATGATGAGACAGTTACACTTAATATATCCAAATTATTGAAATACCCTGCAAAAGGTAAAGATGGTGAATTTTATAGAATGGATGTGATCAGATATCTAAGTGAATGTCATTTCAAAACAACTTACGAAGAGAAATATAAAATAAAAGAGTTGGAACACAAGCAAGAAGGAGAATTAGATCAATTTGAAGATTTTTACAAGGAAGATTCAAATTATGTTCGAGAAATTTTTGAAGTTCTGGACAAGATAGAAAATGATAAATCTTTTTGTCCATCAATTGAAAAACCTTATGAACTTGAGTTGATGTTACTTCCTGAACATTTAAAGTATGTATTTTTTAGGTGATTCCTCAACATTACCTGTTATAATTTCCTCAAAATTAACTACAAAAGAAGAAATGAGTTTAATGGAAACTTTGAAGAGTTATAAGAAAGTCTTTCGATGGATAATTGCTGATATAAAAGGAACCAGTCCTTCAATTTGTATGTGTAGAACTCATATGGAAGAGAACTAAAAATCCATAGTTGATCCTTAAAGGAGATTAAATCATGTTATGAAGGAAGTTGTTAAGAAAGAGATTTTAAAATGGTTACATGCTAGAATTATCTACGCTATATTAGATAGTACATGGATTAGTCTGATTCACTGTGTCTCTATGAAAGGAGGAGTGACTATGACTATGAATAAACATAATGAGTTAATGAAGGATGAGTGACTATGACTATGAATAAGCATAATGAGTTAATATCAACAAGTCAACTCACATGGTGGTGAATATGCATTGATTATAAAAAATTAAATCTTGTCAATAGGAAAGATCATTTTGCATGTTTTTTCTAGATTAAATGTTGGATAGACTAGTTGGGCATAAATACTTTTATTTTTTGGATGGATACACTGATTATCACCACATAAAATTAGCTCCTGAGGATCAAGAGAAAACAACTTTTACCAGTCCTTAAGGTACATTTTCTGTTGGAAGAATGTCATTTGGTTTATGTAATGCCCCTGCTACATTTCAAAGATGTATGATAACTATTTTCTTTGATTTAATTGAAAAAGGTATTGAAGTTCTTATGGATGATTTTTTAGTGTTTGAAACTTCATTTGAATCACATTTAGAACATTTATAAATAAGTCCATTTATCAAAAGTTATTAAGCACAGTGAAGAAAAAAATTTAGTCCTTAACTAGGAAAATTGTCAATTTATGGTAGCAGAAGGAATTATTTTAGGACATTGATGCGGGTCAGATTTGTGAGTGTTATGTTTGCAAATATTTTTCAATATTACAAAATACACACGAAAGTAATAATAATAATTGTGAATGGTGAGCCCATCAAAAACAACTTTAGTGAAATTAATTTTATCTTTTAAAATCTTTAAACTGTCAAATCCCCTAACAATAATGCAAGTATACGTATCACTCAAGTAATAAAGTGCTCTAGTGGAGTCCTGATATCGATCCCATAGGGAATTTGGAAAAGCATATAGATAAATTCTTATAATTATAATGTAAATCACAATTTAAACTACAAACTGAGGTACTAAATTCAAATATAAAGTATTAGAAAAAATTCTAAATAAAATGCAGTTAAAAGAACTAAGTTAACAAAACAAATTGCTAAACTTTCAATAGCAAACTTACAAAAAATAAACAAGGTTTTGTAATGGAGAGTTCAAATTTAAGAAAGCATCCTTCCCCTTTACAGTGATTATATGAATTGTGAAGAAATTAAAATCATTTGAAAATAGATAAAATTGTTTGGTGCCAAATAGAAGCAATCCTATATTTTACCCTTTTCCAAGTGCGTAAAGAACAGTGACCTATCCAGACTTTGGCCCCTAATTCCGTGGTTAGGCTGGGAGGACATTTGGTACCACTCCAGAGCTCCCACTACTCCCTCACTGGAAAGCTAATAATCATGCATTAGTTTCCAATCGACTGGACCAAATTGAGGATTTTAATATGTGACCATAAAATCTCCAATTTCGCATCCAATAAAGTATATTTCTCTATTTATTTGAACCCAACTCCATGGATGACATCTTCTCCCATGAAATTAAATGTGATTCTCACTATGTTGTAGAAATCATAACCCTTTCAGAACATATGTTTCTCAACACATTTTAACATTTCAATTGGTCAGATCAAAAAGTAAGTGAAGATCAGAGTTCAAATCATCACAAATTATTGACATTTAAACCGTATAAAACTAAATCAATTCTTCACAAAATCATATCTTAAAGTAGAGAGAAAGATAAAGAAGACTACTTAGAATTCATGAGAAGAAAACAACAAAACACGGATTTTCATATATAAATACAAGTTTACAAAAATAAAAAAAGTAAGAGACACAACTTATCTCACAATCCTTCTCAAGCAAATCCCTAGAAGTTCTATTCAAGCACTTTTCCTCTTTAAAAGCACTATCAATTCTCTCTTAGAATAGTAATGAAAAAGAAATCTCTCACATTACCTCTCTTCTTACAATCCTTGAAGAAATCTGAAAGCCCTTGACTCTATCTCTCTCTCTTGCTTTCTTCAAACTCTCTCTCTCTCTCTCTCATGCCTCTCTTTAGCCCCCCTTGGATGTCCTATGCTTCCCTTTCTTTTATTAGAGGTTGCCTCCCTCCAAAAAGAATTCAAAATTCCCTCCAAAATTGTATCCAAAATTCAACTCTTTTGAATTCTGAAAGACCTATCTATTGATCCATGAGACATATCCCTTCATATAATAACCTTCCAAAGTGTCTATATACATTGAATCACTCCACATTTAATCACTCCATGGGGCATTTAGAACGAGTGGCTCCTTCAAAATTTGAGCAAAATTTTTCCCGAACCGCCTTACTTCACAAAAAGTCGTCTCTGGCGCCTCAAACGCTGGTTCTGGTGCTTCAGACGCCAACTTGCTTAAGAACGTGTTGTTCTGGGTTTTGGCGCTTCAAGCATTAGCTCTCTATAAAATGATGCTTCGAGCACCAATTTTGGTGCTTCAAGCACCAGCTCTCTGTAAAGTGGGGCTTTAGGCGCCATAATCTCAAAATTCGTTGTTTTGGCTCCAAATTTTGTCTTTTTTGCTATTTTTGCTTCAAATGCCTAAAATTGATATACCTACAACAAAAACATGAAAATGCCCTTCTTTAAAGTGTAAGATCGCCAAAAATAAGCGTTGTTTTGGCTCCAAATTTTGTCTTTTTTGCTATTTTTGCTTCAAATGCCTAAAATTGATATACCTACAACAAAAACATGAAAATGCCCTTCTTTAAAGTGTAAGATCACCAAAAATAAGTATAAAATCTATACTTAAGATAACACCTTATTTTGGTGTATCAAAATCCACCAAACTTAAATGTTACTTGTCCTCAAGTGACACTTTTACTACATAAAAGCAAATAATTTAGGATAGAGATTAACTTATAAAACTCTATACTTTAGCTTCATAAATAAAACAGTAAAATTTAAGAAAAAAATTTTAATAACTTAGAATCAAACTCTAAGTATAAGAGTACTTAATAATCAAATCTAAGACTTTTGAGTCTCTATTTAATTCAAGAAGAATTGTAGTTTGTCATATAAAAAATACTTAGAATATTCATATGAAAAAGAACTTCATGAAAAATTTACTAGTAATGGTGCTAATACTCCAATACAAGTATTGAAAATGTAATACTCTTTTCCATAAGTTGATTCAAGTGAAGCAAATTTTTTATTATGCATCTCCTCAAGCTTCTGCATCTCCTCAAGCTTCTCCTCCTCCTCAAGCTTCTCCTCACACATTTTTTTTCTTTTTTTCTTTTCTTTTTCTTTTTCTTTTCTTTTTCTTATTTTTTTAGGATCCTTTCAATCTTTTTTTTTTAAGTGAGAATTACTATATCTGGATAGTCTTTAATAATTTTGAACTTCACTATCCTCTTCTTAAAGTTAAAACTCTTTACCTTTTATCACTTTATAAATTCACATTAGTTTTATGATTTTTTCATAAAGTTTCATGCTATTATTCTTACATAAAACTCTACAATTCTGAATGCTTCAAAAATACAATTTTCCTTACATTAAATAGAAAATTATAGTTTTATCTTTTCATACTAAATATCTTTAATTTTAGACTTGACCTTCAATACTTAAAATTTTTTCTTGAATTTACCATAATATTTACAAACATAAATGTAGTCATTTAAAGTTAAATCTTAATATCCTATATCTTGTTAAATTAATTTTAAAAATATAGTTAATTGAGGACAAATAAAATTTAGTTTACTTCTTTTTAAAATAAATTTTTCTTTCCCCAAAACTTAAGTTCTTATGTAATTAAAATTATTCAGTTCAAAATTTTGTACGTGAAAGAAAACAGTAAATACATAAAAATAAAAACTTGTAATTAAAATTGTTCAGTTCAAAATTTTGTACGTGAAAGAAAATAGTAAATACATAAAAATAAAAACTAACCTGTAAAGGGGGGTTTCTTAGTATGAAACTGGGCTCTGGTATACTGTAGGTACTAACTTTAAGAGTTAATAACGGATTTAAAGAATTAAATGAAACATAATATATTTTAAGGGATTTGCTAAGAATTAAAGAAAAACATAAACAAAAAATACTAAAAATGCAAAAAAAGTAAAAATCTACAATTACTATTACAATTTGGTCCACAGTTCAGCATTAAGATGAAAGTTTTTTCTACACAAATTTCAAATTTTTTCTACAAAAAATTCAAATAAAATAAACTACAAACAATCAAAATAACAAATAAACATCAAACAAACATACTAAACTCCTAAAAATATCAGTCTTCTTCCCCTTTCTCATCATCATCATCTTCTTTTTCTTCTACTTCTTCTTCAGCATGATTTGGAGTATAAGGAGTGAAACTGTGGCAAGTTTGAAATTCTACATTATACTCACCCCTAAGATATCTAACCATAGCCTCCTCATAAGCTATATCATGTGAACTCTCTTCTTCATATATTCAAATTATAAGCATTTCTTGCTTCAATTCCTCCATTTTCTAAATCATAAGCTGCTCCATAATAATTTCAAGTGAAGCAAAGCGAGAAGTAGATGTCACTTGCAACTAATGTTGAGGGTCTATCATCACCTCCACTCTTGAACTCAACAAATAATTCAAATATTTGAACCATATGCTTCTCAACAGAATTTTGTGGTTGCAGTTTTTCCTCATTTCTATAGGACTTCGCTCCTGATTGTTCATATAAAGTGAGGGCAGGGTAACCCAAACCACTAGTTGTTGCACTACTAGATATACTCCAAGCATTTTGAACTGTAAAAGCACCAACATCTACTGCCTTTATTTTTTGAATGTAGAAGTTTAGCACAGTTCTATTCTTCGTTACTTCGCTCAGATGATTTGTCGGCATATATTAGCAAAGATGAAGTATTGCCATACTTTTGACTGAAAAGTCATCATGGAATCAGAGAAGTTAACTTATTATTCTTAATTTTCTATTCTCCTTTTCCTTCAATTAGAAAGTGATTACTTCATCTAGTGATGAACCAGTCATCATGAATGCAACATATTCACAATGAAACACATTTCTCAGTCCATAAAAAGCATTGATCCTTTCTCCTATAAACTCAACTTACTTACCTCTCATAAGGATGTGATCATCAGCAGTGAACCATAAGTTGGCATAAAAGTCCCAGATCATAGGGAAAATAGCTAATGCAGTGAAGTAGCAAAACCTCTCCCAATTTCTGGCGACGATCAACTTCTCGATCTCGCCACTGGGGTTAGCAAATGTCAGTTCCTAGATCAATTTCCTTGATTCCATTTGAGTATTATAACAATCTTGGGCGTTGTAATTCACTATTCTCCTCACGTGAAAATCTCCCATAGGCTTTTCTCTTTTTATTCGTGGAGCCATTAGAATTTCTATGAAAATCCAAGTAAATTCCAAATAAATTACAAGATCAAAAATCTAGTTCCACAAGTAAGATTATTTGGTAAGAAACTTTTCACCATGGGTTTTCTTCAAGTTTCTTCATCTAAAATTCTAAATTTCAGATCTCCCATAATGTAGGAAAAATCCATAGTGAAAAAAAAAATTTTTATGTTAAAATAAAGCTCTTTCTAAGAGAAGAAGAAATCTAAGATTTTTGGCCTCTAAAATTTTCTCAAATGCATCCAATGTGAAGCCCTAGGTCACGGTTT
>NW_018252317.1:79988-80320 GCF_001263595.1 Phalaenopsis equestris
GGAATGGAGTTCGCTGTCAATAGGGATGAACTGCCAGACCTGGCAGTTATTAAGTTTGGGCAAGGGTTCGATGATATTGGAGTCAAGCTTGGGAAGGTTGCCTTCACAGTAATGAAGCTTGAAACAGACAAGTCAGTCGAGCCTATCGTAGAGTTCAACTTGAAATCTGCTGAGAAATTCTCCCCTTCAAAGGTTTTGATTGAGAATAACCCCACTAGTGCTGAAAAGTTTATCGTTGGGAACGTTAAGACTACTACCGGAGCTGTTTCTGCCCCTGCTACCGAATACATCATCACTGCGCCAACTATTTTTCCGAGTAAGGGAAAAGAGAT
>NW_018252318.1:0-1952 GCF_001263595.1 Phalaenopsis equestris
AATCGGTGTCGAGATCGCCTCTCCTTTCTCTTCTTTTTCTTCATCTGCCCTCTATTACATGTTGCAGCTTTAATAAAATTTTTAATTACTTCTAGAGACACTCCACGATTCCCGAGAAATGAATCGAGGAGATAAGAGTTGTAGAGTTTGTATCTTTACTTGCGTCCTTGTCTACACCTACCTCTTTAGTAGCCACCTCAATGAAATCTAAAAGGAAGAAAAAATCAACATGCATGTCAATAGCACCAACAATTGAAAGAAATTGACATAGAATAAAATATGAAGAAATTATAAACAAGCATCTTTTAAAGAGCCCCACAGTTGACAATGTTCCTCTTATTGAGCTCCAAATCTTTCAATTTCTTGAAAGGACCCAATTTAGTACATGTAAGTGGGACAAAATAAAGCTTCTTCTTAATGATTTTCGCTCGCTCTAGCAAAATTGGCCTTCTCCCTCAACATTTGACAAACCATATTAGAGCTTTCATTACCTTAGCTTGCTCTCTATTGTTACCATTTTGATGCAGCAAGAGGAAAATAACATAAAGCCTTCCTCACTATAAATATCTATCTTAGCAAGTTGAGTGACTACAATATCTTTTCTTTACAATATTCAAAATGTTGAATATGTTGGTTATTTATGAATTCATTAAAATCTACATATGAACTAAACCATAATAGTTCTAGATGATGACAAGTTCTCTTCAAAATGGGAAACACAGTCTGAGGTGGAGTTGATATTCGAAGTAGAAAAATAAATTATCCAAACATAAATTCTGTTTTTTCCCTTCAACGATGCTTGGATTTGTTAATCCTAATTGAAGATGCATCATATCTAACCAAATTTATATTTACCAAAGATAGCTTCCATGTGTCTCCTATATATACAAACATGAAAAGCTTGTTACAACTTTAAGCAAGGAACCCATGGCTTGAAAATGGACACCACATTCTCTTAAATTGCACAAAAGGATTATTCACCAAATCAATACCATCTATTTACAAATGCAAACTAGAAAAGAGAGAGGATGCCTTGAATTTCATCACTGGCCCCCATACTGGCCTTAATGACAAATGATGTAAGAATCCCTATTTTGAAACTTTGATGTGAAAACTTTCAAGGATACCCTTACTTTCACTTTAACGAATAATTGTTAACCAGGGTCAATGTACACTTAATTAGATATCATGTCGTACTTGAGAAAACTCCTCAATATGACCATTTAATTAACTAAAAAACAACTTAATCGAGAGTTTTCTATGAGCTTCTTATAGATCTCTAGTTTGCGCACCACCACCACAAGCTCTTACAAATAACTATAGCAATGTGTAATAGAGAACCCCTCTACTTCCCCACATGCCAAGAAATCTTCTCTTTATCTGTCTCCAATACTTACCAAAGCATACCAAACTCTTAAGACATATCTTCCATCATCTCCTACAATAGTAAGCCCTTGCATATATCAAGGGAACTTAACTTAGGATTTGGATTATTTGATGAAGCACTTTTAGAGCAACAAGCATTGACCTCTCTAAAATAGACGAGAGCTCCTCCAAGTTGATTAGAAAATATACCAAGGTTAAGGAAGAATTCTCCATCGTGGTTTCCAACCCCACCATTAAAGGCAAAAGTTACTCCAAGCTAGGAGGCTATCTATATGAAATTTTCCTCAAGAAATTTGGCAGTGATATTAGTCACGAAGTTATTAAAACCTAATTGATTGTTTTATTATCTTTATTTTTAATCTCTATAAAATCTACCTCTTTGGCTTTCATGAGGGGATGACCACCTTTTTTGTCTTCATTACATCAACAAGTGATTCTTAATCTTTGGAAGACACTATAGCATTTGCCTCACTAACTTCTCTGACTTTCTCAACTGTGTCCAAATGTGCAACTTGATTGATGGAGGGTTTGTCACCAAGAATCTTAGTCATTATGACCATAACTAT
>NW_018252318.1:2179-9712 GCF_001263595.1 Phalaenopsis equestris
GAGATTATGCAAACCCTACAGTAGATGAACTTCATTGTAGTATTCAAAAATCTACTGTAGTGGCTAATTTATTTGAACTTAAACCTGCTATTATTCAAATGATATCAAATAATCAGTTTGGGGGACCACCAACTGAAGATCCAAATTTACATCTTGCCATTTTTCTAGAATTATGTGCTACATTTAAAAATGATGGTGTTTTGGATGATGCTATTAGACTTAGACTTTTTTATTCTCACTGAGGGATAAGGCTAAGATATGGTTAAATTTGTTAGAACTTGAATCTATCAGAACTTGGGGTGATTTAGCGCAGAAATTCCTTGCTAAATATTTTCCACCATAAAAAACAGCGATGCTTAGAATGTTATTACATCTTTTTGTCAGTTTGAAGGGGAATCTATTTATGAAGCATGTGAATGATTTAAAGAACTACTGAGAAAGTGTCCACACCATGTTATACCCGATTGGTTAACTATTCAAACTTTTTATAATTGTTTAGTTAGATCTCTTAGATCTATTATCGATGCTGATGTTGGTGGTTCATTAATGTCAAAACCATTTCATGATGCTTATGCTTTAATTGAAGAGATGGCTACTAATATTTTTAAATGGCCTTATGAGAGGGTAAATCTTAAGAAAGTAGCCAATATTCATGAATTTGATGCTTTTATAATGTTAGCAAATCAAGTTGCTACAATTTCAAGGAAGTTAGACCAATTTGGAATGAATTTTCTTAACCGATTTCAATGATTTAAGAGAATTTAATAGGCCAAATGGTAGATTCTCAAACATTATTAGAAACTTTGAATGTCATAAATAATAAGCCACCCATATTCAAACTATTATAGCCCAGGTTGGAAAAATCATCCTAACTTTAATTGGAATAATAATAATTCCGGTAGTAATAATCAGGAATGGGGGAACAACCAAGTAAACCCAATGGGAAATTGGAACAACCAAGGTAATAATAAATTACACCTATTTATCCTCTAGGTTTTAATAATAATCCACATTATAAAAAGAAAAAGTTCTCTATAAAAGAAGTGGTGTTAGAGATGGAAAATTAGTTACAAAGTTAAGGAGCTACATTTAGAAATATTGACAATCAACTAGGACAAATAACCAATTCATTAAGTAATAGATCCCAAGGAACTTTTTTAAGTAAAATAGAGGTAAATCAAAAAGACCAGAATAAAGAGTAAGTAAAAGCCGTTCAACTTAGAAGCAGAAGAGAGTGGGAAGGTAGAGTTCAAAAAGAGATTGATGTTGAGAGAGAAGAAATTGAAGAGCTTAAAGAGGGTGCTCCAAAAGGTTTAGAGAGACTTATTTATCCACTAAAAATTGAGTTGGAAAAACCACCACCTCCATTTTCTCAGAGACTTCGTCAACAAAAGTTGGATAAACAATTTTCAAAATTTATGGAAATCTTTAAAAAGCTTATGATTAATACTCCATTTGTTGAAACCTTAGAACAAATGTTAAGCTATGTGAAGTTTATGAAGAATATTCTTAACAGAAAAAGGAAGTTTGAAGATAATGAGATTGTTGCACTTAATGAGGAGTGCAGTGCTATAATTCAGAAGAAGCTTCCTAAAAAGCTCAAAAATCCTGGTAGCTTCACAATTACATGTGCAATAAGAGACATATTTTATGGGAAAATTTTATGTGATTTTTGTGCAAGAATTAACCTTATGTCATTATTAATATTTAAAAAACTTGGATTAGGACAAATATCCCCTACCACTGTAACTTTGCAGTTAGCGGATTGTTCAATAACATATCCTAGAAGAGTTACAAAAGATGTTTTAGTAAAAATTGATCAATTTATCTTCCATATTGATTTTTGTATGCTAGATATGGAGGAAGATAAGGAGATACCTATCATTTTGGGGAGACCTTACCTAACCACAGGAAGAGCAATGATAGTTGTGCAGAAAGAGAAATTAAATATGTTCATCAATGATCAAAAAGTTACTTTAAGTATTTCAAAATCAATGAAGTATCCTACAAAAGGTAAAGATGATGAATGTTACATAATGGATGTAATAAGATATCTAAGTGAATGTCATTTCAAAACAACTTATGAAGAGAAATTTGAAAATGAAAGAGTTGGTAAATGAGCAAGAAGTGGAATTAGAGCAATCTGATGATTTACATAAGGAAGAATTAATTATGTTCGAGAAAGTTTTGAAGTTTAAGACACGACAGAAAAAGATAAATCTTTTTGTCCATCAATTGAAAAACCTCCTAAACTTGAATTGAAGTTACTTCCTAAACATTTAAAATATGCCTTTTTAGGCGATTCCTCAATACTACCGGTTATAATTTCCTCAAATTTAACTTTAGAAGAAGAAGAAAGTTTAATTAATACTTTGAAGAATTATAAGAAAGCTTTTGGATGAGTAATTGTTGAAATTAAAGAAATCAATCCTTCATTTTGTACAAATAGAATTCATATGGAAGAAAACTGCAAACCCAGAGTTGATCCTTAAAAGAGATTGAATCTTGTTATTTGTTGTGAAAGAAATTGTTAAGAAAGAAATTTTAAGTGGTTAGATGCTGGAATTATCTACCCTACTTCAGATAGTGCATGTGTTAGTCCAATTCACTATGTTCTTAAGAAATGAGTGATTGCGACTGATAATGAACATATTGAGTTAATACCAATAAGACAAGTCACAGGGTGGCAAATATGCATAGATTATAGGAAATTAAATCTCGTCACTAGGAAAGATCATTTTACACTACCCTTTCTAGATCAAATGTTGGATAGACTAGCTGGACACAAATACTTTTATTTTCTAGACAAGTACATTGGTTATTATTGGTTATCACCAAATACAAATAGCTTTCGAGGATCAAGAGAAAACAACTTTTCCCAATCCTTATGGTACATTTGCTTTTAGAAGAATGTCATGTAGTTTATGTAATGCCCCTACTACATTTCAAAGATATATGATGGATATTTTCTATGACTTAACTAAAAAAGGAATTGAAAATTTTATGAATGATTTTTCAGTATTTGAAACTTCATTTAAATCATGTTTAGAACATTTATCAAGAGTTCTTAAGTGCTGTGAAGAAAGAAATTTAGTCCTTAATTGGAAAAAATGTCAATTTATGGTAGTAGAAGAATTGTTTTAGGACATCGTATATTAGAAAATGGTATGGAAATAGATCCTACAAAAAATCAAGTGATTCCTAAATTACCTCACCCAACAAATGTGAGGGAAATTAGGAGTTTTTTATGACATGTTGGATTCTATAGGTGATATATTAATGACTTCTCAAAAATTGCTAAGCCTCCATATCATTTTCTCGAAAAAGATGTAATTTTTAATTTTGATAGGGAGTGTCTAAAAGCTTTTGAGCTATTAAAATAAAAATTAGTTATTGCACAAATTATTGTTTCACCATATTGGGAAAAATCTTTTGAATTAATGTGTGATGCAAGTGATTATGCTATTGAAGCTATTTTAGAAAAAAAATATAATAGAATTTTCAAAGTAATTTACTATTAATTATACCACAACTGAGAAAGAGTTATTAGAAATAGTGTATGCTTTTGATAAATTCAGATCATATTTAATTGGAACAAAATGTATTATGCATATAGATCACTCTACTATTAAATATTTAATGAAAAAGAAGGATACAAAACCAAGACTGATAAGATGGATTCTTCTTATGCAACAATTTGACTTTGAAATAGTAGATAGGAAGGGAGCTAATAATCAAGTTTTTGATCACTTGTCAAGGCTTGAATTAGAAAAATTGCTTTGTTTTGAAAAGAAATTAACGAGCATTTTTCAGATGAAGAATTGTTCAATATTAATGAGTGGTGTGTTCCACGGTATGCCTACATTGTGAACTTTATTCTTAGTGATATTATATCACATGATCTGACATACTAACAAAAGAGGAATTTTTTATCGAAAGCTAAGACTTATTTTTGGGTTGGCCCATTTTAATATAAACAAGGAAATGATCTAATTATTTGAACATATGTGCCTTTAGAAGAAACTTATGTCTTGAAATATGCGTTGCTCTCCAAATTATCTAGAAATGTCACAATTCTGATTTTAGGGGACATTTTGGTGTTGATAAAACAACATACAAAATTTTGCAATCTGAATTTTCTTGGCCTACAATCTTTACAGATGTTAACGCTTATATCAAAAAATGTGATCGATGTTAACGTGTAGATAATATTTCTAGGATAAATGAGATGCCCCTTAATTATAAGCTGGAAGTTGAGATATTTGATGTTTGGGGATTAGATTTCATGGGACCATTTATATCATCTTTTAAAAAATTATATATATTGTTAACAATATACTATGTATCTAAATGGATAGAAGTTGTTGCTTTACCTCTATGTGATGCTCAAAATGTTGCAAAGTTTTTAAGAATAAATATATTTTATAAATTTGGGATGCCGAGAGTGATCATAACTGACGGGGGAAGTCATTTTATATTTGTTTAACCATCGAGTTGCTACTGCTTATCATTCTCAGACAAGTGGTTTGGCTGAATTATCCAATTATAAAATTATAAAATTAAAATAATTTTGGAAAAATCTTTGAATCCAATAAAAATGTATTGTTCAGTCAAACTTGATTATGCTTTGTGGGCTTATAGGACTGCATATAGAACTCCTATAGGAATAAAACTCTTATAGAAATATCCCCATACAGGCTAATATTTAGGAAAGCGTTTCATGTACCAGTTGAACTTGAGCATAAAGAATATTGGGCGATTAAGGAATTCAATTATAATTTAGAGGATGCTGGTGAGAAAAAACTATTACAATTAAATGAGCTTGAAGAGATAAGAAATGAATCTTATGAGAGTGCTAAAATTTATAAAGAAAAGAAGAAGATATGGCATGATCAAATGATTCTTACTAAAAATTTTGAGCTAGGGCAACAAGTTTTGTTATATAATGCAAGATTAAGATTATTTCCAATAAAACATAAGTCCAGGTGGATGGGTCCATTTGTTGTGATAAAAGTTCATCCTTATGGAGTCGTGGATATCAAAGATCCTAAAATTGAGAAAATATTCAAAGTGAATGGTCACAAATTGAAACCCCATTATTTAGGGGATCAACTTAAATTAAATGATCTTATGTTGTTAGGTAAACCAGATTGAACATTGGTTACGTCAAGCTGATGACCAAAGGAAAATATGTTGAGATTTTCATACCTATTTTATACTATTTTTGATGATATTGCACTTTAAGGAAATGTATTTTTGATATTTTGCTGCAAGAATGTTGAATTAGGGTCATTGGAGCAAAATGATGCAAGAAGAAGCAAATTTGGAGCGAAAAGGACCAAAATGTGCAGAATTGCACTAGGGCGCCGACGACGCCATCAACAATAACCTCGCCGATGGCGAGATTTTCCCTAGACTCCAGAATTAATTCATTAAGAAGGTCCGCCGACGAAGCCCTCAAGGCCGCCGATGGTGCCCTCGAGGCCACCGACGGAGAGCTCAGTGGTTATGCCCAATCAGGCTTTGGATAAGGCCAAATTTTGAAGGGATGCTTAGGTAACTCTTGGAAAATCTCATCCACAACTTTAAAAGAATATTTTGGCCAAAAATTGAGAGTTCCTGGAAATGGGAGAGAGTTCCTGGAGGTTAGAAAGGTTCTAATAGTGTGTAAAAATTGAGAGGAATTCTACGAGAGATTGTAAGAGTGGAGGGAAAGTGAGAGATTTCTTCCTCCTTACTACTTCGAAGAGGAATTCTGTGTGTTGTAAATAAATGAAGAGATTCAAAGGAACTTCAAGGATTTTTCTTGGGGAGAAATTAGAGTTAAGTTTATTTATTTTTGTAGTTTGTATGCCTTTGATTTTATATATGAATTCCAAGTTTTGTTGTGTTTTTCTCATGAGATTTGAGTAGTTTTCTCTGTCTTTCTCCTTGTCTCAAGATTTGTGAAATGGTGATTTGAATTGGTAGCTTCTTACGGGCAAACCCTACACCAAAAATAGTGCCGACAAGCCCTCAGGTGGAGGGAATTGAGAGAACTCTAGAGTGAGAGCTAGTATCTTCCTCGCCTAGCCGGTCTTCAGAATTATTCAAACTTTAAATTAGCCAATGTTCTTTATAGCAACTCTAGTAAGGGTAAAGAATATTATTGCTCCTATTTGACACAGCACAATTTGCATGCTTCCACAACAGAATTCCTATACTTATTACGGATTCATGATAAGAAGAAAGATTTTTTCTTATTAAGTGTTTTTCATCTACAAAACTATAGTTATATTTTTAAGTTGTTGCTATTTTGTGAAAATATGGAAAATACCAAAAATATTTGATGTTTATTACTGTAAAATATATTCAATTTAAGTTATTGTCTTTTTAAAAATAGAAAGCTTTCTAAAAATGCATATTGTATGAATTATTTGTGGGTTCGATATTCAAGTTATAATCAAAAAGTCCTGTATTACTAGATAACGATACGTATACTTGTGTAGTATCCCAATATATATATATTTATATTGAAAGTTAAATTTCTATTTTTTTTCAGGATCAAGTTTTTGGCTTTGTCGTATAGTAAGGAAATATAAGTAAAATATAATCTAAATTATTGTTGTACTTTGCATATTAGCAGTATCAAGAGGGATCAAGCTTTTGGCGCCGTTGCCGGGGAATGAGTAAATAAAAATCACAATTAGAGTAACGAACAAATTAGGATTATTAGAAAATTTTTACTTGAATTGCAATTTATTTTCATATTTAGTTAATTATATTACTGTGTACTGATTTCAAAATTGTATGCATAAATTTGGACCTGAAAATCTTATACGCTAGGATTCATAATTAGAATGCACTGTTAGAAGGATTAGAAGAATGAGAAGAGGAGAAGAGAACCTAGAAATTCTGATACAATGGAAAACAACATGAACAATTAAGAAATAGAGAATGAACACCAACCTAGATCCCTACGAGATAATGCAAATCCTACAAATTTTAATTAGAATAACAATTCTTCTACAAATCAACAATGGGCAAACAACCCCGTGAACCCATTAGAAAATTCATCCAACCAAGGAAATGTTAACTATAGACCTTCTTATCCTCGAAGATTTAACAATAACACTCAAATTAAGGAGAAGAAGTTGTCTATGGAAGAGCTGATATTAAACATGGGTCAACAATTACAGAATTAAGGAAATCAATTACAAATTCAAGAAAATCAATTACAAAGTCAAGGAACTGCTATTAAGAATAATGAAAACCAATTAGGGCAAAATGCTACTGTGCTTAGTAGCCGAACATTGGGAACTTTTCCAAGTACTATGGAACCAAATCCTAAGGATCAAGGAAAAGAACATATTAAAGTGATACAATTACAAAGTGGAAAAGAATTAAAAACGAGAGTACAGAAAGAAACAGAAACTGAAAAAGAGAAAGTGGATACTGAAAAAGAAAATGATCATGAGTACCCAGATTTAGAGTATCTATTTACACCAATGAAAATTACTGTGGAGAAACCTCTACCACCGTTTCCTCAAAGAT
>NW_018252318.1:13970-14345 GCF_001263595.1 Phalaenopsis equestris
TTTGGTTCGAATGGCGGTTTTTGGCAGTTTTTGGGCAGGAGTTACCCCTTTAAACTCTAAAATTCGATTCCTAGTTCATATTTCCCCCAAAAATGAAGTGAAACCCCACCAATTTCATTCCTATAGCGTCCAATTCCCCTGATAATCCCAGATGCAAGTTTTCAATCTGCAAAAGTTTATTAGTGCAGAAGCGCAGCGAATCTTCAACAAGTTACTGACGAAGAAAAGATTGATCAAGGAACAAGGATTCATAAATCACGGATTGAATAATCCCACGACAGAAATTGAAGAGACGATAGTGCAGCGAAGATGGGAAGTACTATGTTATTCTACCACCGCTGTGGTTGATCCTGTGGTAAAAGAATTTTATGCAAA
>NW_018252319.1:0-28520 GCF_001263595.1 Phalaenopsis equestris
TGTCCGTTTGGCGCCACGTTTTTCGCGCAGCGCGGACTGAAAATGCTGTTTTTTTCTCCCGTTTGATAACTGCAGTGCGGCGGCGTTTTGATAGCATTTCGATAAAACGCAGGCCGCGGGGTTGATCCTGCGGCCCGTGATCCTGCGGCCCGCATTTCGTATTAACTTCTAGTTCGGCTTTACTGCCCTACCCCATTCCTCCCTTCTCTTGCAACCGAGTGTCTCTCTCGCAGCACGCTCTTCCCTCCCTTGCGATTCTCTGCCCTGAAGGTAACATCTCCGCTCACCTCCTCTCCGATCCGTAGTTCTGTTGGCAAGGCTTGGTGGTTACTTTGTTCTCCCTCGGCCCACAGTATTCGCTATCACTATATGCTATGGCATTTTGTTTTTGCGAAGGTTTTAGATGCTATGAGCTCTATTCGGTCGATGATTCCCGTATGGTTGTGCACTGTTATTGGATTTTACAATTTCTGTTATTTTTGTTTTTGTAATTCATGTGATTTTGCATTGGTGTTGAATTTTATTTATTATTGATAGGGTGATGGTCTTTACTGTGAATTGGGTGGTTATTATGATGATTAATGTCGGCGGATTGTTGGCGGATTGCTGGCGTTGGTTGTTGTGGTTGTATTTAGAGGTGTGGCTATGGTTGTGTTTGTGTGTGGAGGTGTAGCTCTGTGTGGAGGTATGGTTGTGTGTGAGGAGGTGGTTTGTGTGGGTTGTGGTGGTTGTGGTTATGTGTCGAGGTATGGCTCTATGTGGAGGTGATTGTGGTTGTGTGCGGAGATTGTGGTTCTGTGTGGAGGTGATTGTGGTGGTTGTGATTGTGATTGTGGTTGTGTTGTGGTTGTGTGGTTGTATTGGTTCTCTGTGGGTTGTGGTTGTGTGTGAAGGTGTGGCTCTGTGTTGAGTTGGTTGTGGTGGTTGTGGCTGTAGTTGTGTGCAAAGGCTATGGTTGTGTGTGGGAATTGTGGTTCTTTTTGGGTGGGGTTGGGGTTGTGTTGTGGTGTTTGTTGGTCTTGTTTGGGTTGTGTTGTGGTTGCGTATGGAGGTGTGGCTCTGTATGGAGGTGGTTGTGGTGGTTGTGGTTGTGGTTGTGGTGGTTGTGGTTGCGGTGGTTGTGGTTGTGTGTGGAGGTCATAGTTCTGTCTGGAGGTGGTCGTGGTGGTTTTGTTTGTGTGGAGGAAGTGACTATGTGGAGGCTATGGTTGGGGTTGTTTGTGGAGGCTGTGGCTGTGGATGTGGTTGTGTTGTGGTGACTATGATTATGGGTTATGGTTGTGGTTGTGTTGGTTCTGTGTGGGTTGTGATTGTGTGTGGAGGTGTGGCTCTGTGTGGAGGTGGTTATTTTAGAGCTATGAGCACTATTCGGTCGATGATTCTCGTATGGTTGTGCACTGTTATTGAATTTTACAATTTCTGTTATTTTTATTTTTGTAATTCATGTGATTTTGGATTGGTGTTGAATTTTATTTATTGTTGATAGGGTGATAGCCTTTACTGTGAATTGGGTGGTTATTGTGATGATTAATGTCGGCGGATTGTGGGCGGATTGCTGGCGTTGGTTGTTGTGGTTGTATTTGGAGGTGTGGCTATGGTTGTGTTTGTGTGTGGAGGTGTGGCTCTGTGTGGAGGTATGGTTGTGTGTGTGGAGGTGGTCTGTGTGGGTTGTGGTGGTTGTGGTTATGTATCAAGGTATGGCTCTGTGTGGAGGTGATTGTGGTTGTGTGTGGAGGTTGTGGTTGTGTGTGGAGGTGATTGTGGTGGTTGTGATTGTGGTGGCTGTGGTTGTGGGCTGTGGTTGTGTGGTTGTATTGGTTCTATGTAGGTTGTGGTTGTGTGTGAATGTGTGGCTCTGTGTTGAAGTGGTTGTGGTGGTTGTGGCTGTAGTTGTGTGCAAAGGCTATGGTTGTGTGTGGAAATTGTGATTCTATATGGATGTGGTTGTGGTTGTGTTGTGATGTTTGTGATTGTGGGGTGTCCCCGTGAGGTTGTGTTGGTTTTGTTTGGGTTGTGTTGTGGCTGTGTATGGAGGTGTGGCTCTATATGGAGGTGGTTGTGGTGGTTGTGGTTGTGGTTGTGGTGGTTGTGGTTGCGGTGGTTGTGGTTGTGTGTGGAGGTCATAGTTCTGTCTGGAGGTGGGCGTGGTGGGTTGTGTGTGGAGGTTGTAGTTCTGTCTGGAGGTGGTTGTGGTGGTTGTGTTTGTGTGTGGAGGATGTGATTGTATGGAGGCTATGGTTGGGGTTGTTTGTGGAGGCTGTGGCAGTGGATGTGGTTGTGTTGTGGTGGCTGTGATTATGGGTTATGATTGTGGTTGTATTGGTTCTGTGCGGTTGTGATTGTGTGTGGAGGTGTGGCTCTGTTTGGAGGTGGTTGTGGTGGTTGTGGTTCTGTGTGGGTTATAGTTGTGTGGCTGTGTGTGGTGGTGGTGGTTGTGCTTTTGTGCGGCTGTGGTTGTCTGTGGAGGCTATGGTTCTGTGTCGAGGTGTGTGGTGGTTGTGGTTGTGTGTGGAGATTGTGGTTCTGTGTGGAGGTCGATGTGATTGTGTGTGGATGTTTTGGTTGTGTGGAGGCGGTGATTCTGTGTGGAGGTGGGTGTGATTGCGTTTGGTGGTTGTGTTTGTATGTGGATATTGTGGTTTTGTGTGGATGTTGTGGTTGTTAGTCGAGGTTGTGGCTCTGTGTGGAGGCATGGTTGTGGTTGTCATTGTGGTTTGTGGTTGTGTGGTCGTATTGGTTCTGTGTGAGCTATGGCATGTCGTCTCCATTTTAAAAATAATATTATCATATTAAAGGTTATTTTAATAATCTTTTTTTTTTTTTATTTTAGTAATGATGATACTCATTGTTAAGTGAAGTATAAATCTTAATTTTTACGTTGTTAAGTGAAGTATATATCTTAATTTTTACATTATTCTGAAGTTAATTTTTGCTTTTAAATATCAAATATATTATTATGATAGTTCTATTGCAAAAGTATTACTACACAAGCAGAATAGTCATTTGTCCCGAAACAGTTGTGCTCATGTATAGAATGAAGCCGCCAAGTTCTACTCCAAAAAAGAATTCCGAGTCAAAGACTGGGATTCTGTCTAGACTACTCCTAAACTCTCAAATTTCATAAACTCAAAAGTCATAACTTTCTTTAATGATCACAACCTATGTTTATGTATATTTGTGATAAAGGGAAACCTTCTCACTGAAAAGAGCACAGTTTCTGGACCTTACATGGAAGAATCAAGACCATATGATTATGTTTTGACCAGTAAACTCGATGAAACCTGAAGTGGGAGAGAATTTTTCACTCTGTAAAGCTGTCAAAGAAATCTGATAAGTTGTAAGAGAAACATATTTCAGCACTAAAAACTCTGCAGAGTTGTTTGAGATCAAAACCAAGCTTCGTAGCCTCCGTCAAGGAGAGTTAAATGTCACCCAATACGGCAACACTCAGACGAAGTATTGGTTACAATTGGAAATGTTTGAGACACGTGTGGAAATATCCACAAGATACTGTAAAATTTAAGTACATAATTGAGAAGAGAAAAATCATCAAATTCCTAGTAGGTTGACTCGAGAATCGAATGAAGTAAGAGGGAGGATCATGGGAATAAAGCCTCTTCTGATCTTTGTTTATTTTAGTAATGATGATACTCATTGTTAAGTGAGGTGTATATCTTAATTTTTACATTGTTTTGAAGTGAATTTTTGTTTTTAAATATCAAATATATTATTATGATAGTTCTGTTGCAAAAGTATTACTATACAAGCAGAATAGTCATTTATCCAGAAACAGTTGTGCTCATGTACAGAATGAAGACGTCAAGTTCTACTCCAAAAAAGAATTCCGAGTCAAAGACTGGGATTCTGTCTAGACTACTAAACTCTCAAATTTCATAAACTCAAAAGTCATAACTTTCTTTAATGATCACAACCAATGTTTATGTATATTTATGATAAAGTACCTTCTCACTGGAAAGAGCACAGTTTCTGGGATCACTAAGCCCAACCACCTTACATGGAAGAATCAAGACCATATTATTATGTTTTGACCAATAAACTCGATGAAACCTGAAGTGGGAGAGAATTTTTCACTCTGTAAAACTGTCAAAGAAATCTGATAAGCTGTAAGAGAAACATATTTCAACACTAAAAACTTTGTAGGGTTGTTTGAGATCAAAACCAAGCTTCGTAGCCTCCGTCAAGGAGAGTTAAATGTCACCCAATACGGCAACACTCAGACGAAGTATTGGTTACAATTGGAAATGTTTGAGACACGTGTGGAAATATCCACAAGATGCTATAAAATTTAAGTACATCATTGAGAAGAAAAAAATCAACAAATTCCTAGTAGGTTGACTCGAGAATCGAATGAGGTAAGAGGGAGGATCATGGGAATAAAGCCTCTTCTGTCTCCCCGTGAAGGTTTTGCTGAAGTCAGAAGAGAAGAGAGCCAGAAGAAGTTGATGTTGAACGGAAATGGGATTTCACCAAGCACAAATAGTTTAGCTCTGTACACCCATAATTTTTCTCATAACTCAAAGGACAACAAGAACAGTCCTATGTGTGATTATTTCAAGAAGATTGGACATATCAAAGATAAATGTTGAAACTTTCATGGAAAGTCTACTGATTAAAACCTGAACAGGGAAGGAAGGATCAAGAGGTAAAGACAAATTTTGTTACCACATTTGAAGGGTCGACCGAACCATTCACAAAAGAACAGCATGAAGTACTGAAGAAACTCTTTGGAAGTAATTCAGAACAACACACCAACATTGTGACATGACAAGGTAATATATCCTCCTATCTTGCCAGTAAGGGAGATTTAGAACCTGAATAATAGATTTAGGAGTCTCTGATCATATGATAGGAGACATCAATGCTCTAGTCAACTATTAAGAGGCTTCTACATCTAAATCGGTAAGACTTATAATAGATCACACTAAAAAAGTGGTGGAAAAGGAGATGTGTGAAACTCTCTCAAGATATTACTCTTTCAATTATCTTATATGTTCCACAATTGCAATTTGATTTCAATCAGTAAGCTTGCTCATTATATGAAATACACCAATAAATTTCTTGCAAAATTTTATGAATTTTAGGTAGTTGAATTGGGGAAAATGATTGGTAGTGTTGAAATGCATCAAGACTCCTGCTCAAGGAAAATCTCTCTCTAAACACAACCGATCCCATCTACATATGTCCCTCAAATTTTTGAGTCTGTTAAGTCTGTTTGTCGAAAAACATGACATGTTATGGCATTGTCTTGTAGGTTATCCCAATTTCAATAATATTGCTAAGTTGTATTCACGATGGTTTATCAACACAAAACTCAACTTTTATCAATGTGAGGTTTGTTAACTTGCCAAACACACTAGAAATAGTTCTCATGATTCAGTATTAATTCTCACATTTTTTTTCGTTATCTACAATGATATTTGGGCACCTTCAAAGGTAAAAATCCTAAATAGGGCTAGATGGTTTAACTTCCAACACAATTATGATTTATCAAAGTTCTAAAATAATTTTTGGGAGAAATAACTCTTACTGCAACATGTCTTACGAATCGAGTGCCTAGTCAGATACTTAACTTAAAAACACCACTTCATATTTTGATAGTTATCTATCCACACATTAGAGTTTTCTCTCCTACTATAAACCTTAAAATCTTTGGGTGTGTATCATTTGTTCGCATTCATTCCCCAGCCCAAACCCAACTTTACCTAAATTTATCAAGTTTATTTTTTTATACCTCCAATAAAAGAGGTATGAGCCTTACTCTCCCGTTAGAGAAAACTATTACGACTTCATGAATGTCACATTTTGTTAAAAAACAAACATACTATCCCAAATATGATGTTCAGAAGGAGTGCAAATGATCATCAATTTTAGGATGCAATTGATGACACCTACACAACAAACCCGCCTACTCCTCTTTCTATTCTTCTACCTAAGTCTCCTACTCTTGTTGAATATATTCAACCAACCCAACCAGAAGTCCACAACAAAGAATTTTGTGTGTACACTAGGAGGAAGAAAAATTTTGAGCAGATGGAAGACAATTTGCAAAGAAAGAACTACTTGAACTAAAACCCAAATCCACATTTACCTAAAATTTCGGATGAAGAAGACTCTAGTACTCATGAGTTATCCCCTTCCTCTTCTGGTTCTAAGGACTAGGAAAATGATACTATATACCCAATTCAGAAGTATGTAGCTTATAAAAAGCTATTCACAGCATATAGAGCATTAATATCTAATATTGATAGCATGCAGATTCCTAAATTCATTCATGAAACTGTTCAAAATCTAAAATTGAGGAAAGTAGTGGACGAAGAGATTCGAGTACTAAGACATAATGAGATATATACTCTTACTAAATTTCCTCAAGATAAGAAGTCAATTGGATGCAAATGAATGTTTAACATAAAATAAACAGCTGATGGGAGTGTTGAGGGATTCAAAGCCAAACTTATTGCTAGGGGTTTCACACAAGCCTATGGGATTGACTATCAAGAGATCTTCGCACCAGTTGTCAAACCGAATACTATCAACATTCTTCTTTCAATAGGAGTTAATAAGGAATGGGGACTGTATCAACTTGACATAATAAAATTGTCTTCCTCAATGAGAATCTAGAAGAAGCATACATGGCGATACTACTAGGACTTGAAAATGTCTCCAACAATAATCTAGTAGGCAAACTCAGAAAGTCTCTATATGAGCTTAAGCAATCACTATGGGCATAGTTTAAAAGATTTGCTAAAACTATAAAAAAATCCAATGGATATTCTCAAAGTCAAGTTGATGACACATTGTTAATAAAATACACTCGGGGAGAAAATCGTTACACTAGCCATATATGTAAATGAAATAATTTACTAGTGATGATGAAAGAGATACTTAAAATCAAAAAAGTGTTTGCCGCTGAGTTTGAAAATTAAGGACCTAAGAAATATGACATTTTTTAGGTATGAAGATAGCAAGGTCCAAGAAAGGGGTTGTTATATAACAGAGGAAAAACATCCTAGAACTGTTAAAAGAAATATGAATGATTTCTGGAAGGTTAGAAAGGTTTCGATGATATAATTGCAATTTGATATGATTTGTGTTCATTTGTGTGCCATAAAAGGACAAATTGCCAGTCTTATTGGCGGTGCATCAATTACCGACAGAGTCCCCTCAATGATGACTTGTCAGACAAACAAATATGAACTTAGAAGACCTCTACACACAATTTTGGGAAATATACTTCGATGGAGATTCTTCAACCCAGAAGGATAAAGAAACACAAGCAATAGTGGTCAGCAAAATAGAGGTCGTACTAATCCTCACCACTCTGGAGCAAGGGATGTTGAAGTTCTTCTACTATATGAAGGAGCCGTGTGCAAATAATGAAGTTGAATATGAAGCGTTCATAACTGGATTAGAGTTAACAATTCTGATGAGAATCAAAGACATGACCATCTATGGTGATTCGCAACTGATAATCAACTAGATCGCAAGAAGATGCAAGATTTTGAAGCCAAAGCAATAATTCCGAGATAGAATGAAGCTGTTGGAAAAGATTCCAAACAGGACACACTTCAAAATACCAAAGGGTGGAAATTCTTTAGCAAAGCTTGCAAAGGAATTTGCATGCCCAACAGATGATTCAATCCAGATTTCAATGCAAGAACATCACGTTCTCTCACAAGTTGACATGAATAATCTTCACAAGATGGTTGTAGATACAACAGTAGTAGCCGCTGAAAAGAAAACTGAAGAATGATGTTAGCCGTTCGTAGAATACCTACAAACGAAAAAAATATCTGAAGATAAGTCGTTAGCCAATCAAATCAAGAAGAGGATATTATCCTAAGGCATGGTAGATAATATTCTCTATAGAAGAGCCTTCGACCATATTGGACTATACGAAGCCCAAGAAATCATTAAAATCCATTCAAATATGTGTGGTGCTAACCATTTTAGGACCAAAGATGAATATAAAGATCAAGAGATTGAGATATTACTGGCCAGCAATGATGGAAATCACTTCTCTCCCTAGCGAAGTCATCAGAAGAATCTGTCAGTTTTATTTTTCGACAGTAAATTTTTATAGAATGACACAGATTCAAAAATTTAATTATTTAAATAATCAAACACGATATCAAAAGAAATATACTATCTTGGGAGACAAAAATATCACTTTACGATGGGTTTGATTACTTAAATTAAGAAATTTTGGACATTTGTAAGGTATAAAATTAAAACCAAAAAACATTTCCTCTATCTAGTCTGTGGACAAGATATAATTTAGATTAAATCTGAGGTATAAATTTTTTTATAAGGGCAAGCCCCTATATTTAATTACAACTTAAGCAAACAAAGCTACTTACGAAAACTCTAGATTAAGAGTATGGTTTTGACTTTAAGAAATTTCTAATTTTAGTTTCTATGATTGATCATTTGCACATCGAAAGGAAGAGGCTCAAAAAGTGGAACATTTATTTATGTAACCCAAAGAGAAAAAAAATACATAGCAGATATCAAAAATATCCAAATATTCAGTGACAGCTCAACTATCATATTGTTTGGCTTTAATCGTCTTTAGAAAGATTTATTTGATATTTCATCTTAACAATTTATTAGAAATTTAGGGCTTAAATCACAAGATATACGGTTGCAAGAAAACCTAAGAGATGAGAAGTTAAGTCATAAGTAGACAAACAGCCTCGGAATATTGTGACTAAAGTGAGGTTAACTAAATAGAGTAAAACCTCAGAACCCTAGTCTAAGGGAAGAGAGAGAACGCAAACAATACACATGCAATACACTTATAACTTTGTTTGGAAAGAACTGTCATCTAAACCACCTAATCGCAGTGAAAATCATGTATGACCGGTCTCAATGAATACAAGAAAGGATAGGTTGTTATTTATAAGGAATAACTAGTCTTACAACTTGATTATAAATCAAACTGCCTAAGCATAACTAGTATGCACAATGTCCTAAGACTAATGCGAATATTTTTTTACAATTTAAAATTAATCATTTTATAGTTCACCACACTCAAATATCTTATTATTTTTTGTTAACTCTTAGTGTCGAGTGAACAGAACAAGTTGTGGCTAATTCATATGTAAAGGTAGAATTCATTTTATAAGATGATAGTTCTCACAGGACAAACAACCCATTTTTGTGCAATAGGGTAGGACCTGAAACCAAAAAGTAAATGCAATATGGAATGTTTTATGCCTAAAGTGATCTTTTCGTGGCTATTACTAAATCGCAAAGAAATTTCTACTTGATTTTACTTAATATTGATTTGATTTATTTTAAACGCAAGATGTTTCTAAGATTGTATATGCAACATCTAATGCAATTTTATTTTGGTTATAAGGTTCATTTAAATTTAAAAAATTCAGTTGAAGTTGTTTATTTTTGTTCGGAAAGAAAATATAGTAGAAAATTTAATGAGTCCACCGATAATTCAAACAAAATGCATAAATAAAACACTGGCATAAGTTTGGTTAGACCTATCAAGAAAAAGCAATACATGACAGAAGTGCACCAACCACAGACCTATGTCATATTCGTTTGGTCAACATCATTCAAGTATCATTGTTGGTTTAATTGGGGTTCACTCTTCGCCTTCATGTTCATCCTCTTTTGGATAGTTTACATGTTGAGAGTCAACCGACCAAAACACACCCTATCTTTAAAAAGAAGATGACTTGGCAGGAAAGAAAACATATGTTACTATGATAGCCTAGTTTTAACTACATCAACCCTGCAAAGTAGAGTTAGCGCGTCCTAAGCATACTATATACGCCAAGAAACATGTAAAGAAAACTCGCCTCAACCCTGCAATCCAGACTAGCATACCAAGGAAATGCAGTAAAGAAGAATTATCAACTCGCCTTGACAAATGTCAAACAAGCAAACAAAGCAATCACAAAAGCCTAGTATAACCTAATCCTATGACGTCTAAAGGGTTAGTGCCTTATGACGTCTAAAAGTGTACGAAGTGAGAGGGAAAATGATGACAATACACGGTCAAGATCTCATGACTTTTCATCGTCCCGAGTTGTCCCGAACCCTAAAATCTACTTAGTCAGAAGAGATGGTTAGCATAATCTGACAGGAAGATTCCTGTCAAAAATCATAAATTGCATCGTCCAAGATATCTTCGCAGATTCGAGATAAACTATCATTCAAGCTGCATTTGTCTTTGTATGTTCATTGGGGTTTCACTTTGTGTTTCAATGTCTTTTGGATTTTATGAGTTTAAAACTTTCATTTTATTTGACTTTTATTTATTTCTAACCGGATTATTTTTTAATTAATATGATTGTATTTTGATTAGATTAAATTTTAAGATGATTGTCTTTTGATTAGTTTGATTTTTAATATGCTTATCTCTTAGTTTGTTTGATTTTTTTAAAGATGAACCTCATCAAGGTTCTATGGTTCCATCCAGATTGTTAATATTTGTGATTTACTTTATTACGAATAACCATATGATTCCTTGTTAACAACTATGGATTACCACATTCAATGATACCTTGCGAACTCGAAGTTTATTTGCTTAGGTTTAAGTTTAAGTTTTAGTGAGTTTTATGATTTACTTTAAGTTTAAATGACTTACGAATTTTATGGATTTTATTTGATTTTCATTTTAGTTTACTTTTTATAACTTATTATATTTGTTGAATGATTTTTACTCGATTCGTTTGATTTTTATATATCTTGATTCATTTATTTTCACTTATTCATTGGTCAATATTTCATTTGAATTGGAGTTCTCTTGAAAAAGTTATGAGAATTTTAATTCAATAAGGGTATATTTGTAAATAGTCATTTTAACTTAAATCTGTTTTGTCTCAAAGTGAATGTTATTTACTGTGTTTTCATGTTTGTTGAATACTTTGAAGTGATTAGTTAATAATTTTAATTTTTAGTAATTTCAGTTATTGGGTTTGATAATAAGAGGGGTACATTTGTAGTTTTAAGAACAATTACAAATGTACCAACATTCATTTTTAGACACATGAATTTTAATGTTTGGCTAATATTTTACTTCTCATTGCAGATTTTAAATTAACCTGTTAAGTTTTAAGATCGCAAAACTTTTGTTTAAGGGTTGAAAAATGACTTAGGTTACATATGTAATTGATAAATTATCAATAAACCTCAAATCACTTTTAATTAATCTGATTTTGATATATTTTGGTTATACCATTAAATGATCATCTGAGTTTGTCTTATGAGTTTTAATCATTTCATATTCAAATTAGAGGTCCGAGAGTTAAGAAGGGCACATTTATAATTTTGGATAAGTTGCAAATGTAACATTCATCACCCTCTTAGTTATAGATTTCATTTAATCTTAATCACTTTGTGTTTCATTAATGATTTTCAATTAGGTTTTAAGGGTCTTGAGGTTCAAAGTGTTCAAATTGATATTAAGGGTAAATTTGAAATTTTTTATTTTTAATTAATTTTAATGAAAATTTTGTTGATTTGACTAGCATATTTTATTAATCTCTCCTAAAGTGTTTTAAATGGTGATTTGATTTGATTTTTTTTTCTTCTTTGTGTTTGTTATGGTTATCCATATTATAAAGTGAGATTTTTATAATTTTAAATAATTATAATTTTACAATTAGGCACTTTTTGGTATTTGATTTAGGTTTTGCCTTAATCATTTCATTTCAAGTATTTATTAGGTTCAACTGTTAGAATTTTAATGTTTAATTTATTGTCATTTAAAAAGTGCAAAATCTTTACATTATAAATTTACCCACCCCACCTTATGTTTTAGGTGATTTGTGACTTTCAAAGGTTAGGATTGTGATTTTAATTCAAGGGATTACTATTTTTAAAATCCTCTTTTATTATTAAGTGTTTTTGTATTTTTCTAATTTATATTTTAATTTTTATATTTATTTTCTCAATTAATTATAAATTTCATAAGAAATTACACTTTTCATTTTAAATGGTGGTCTCTAACCTTGAAAAAACTAGGGGAAGTCCCAATGGTTAAAAACTCACCCTGTCAAATTTTCATTTAATTTTGATTTAAATTTAATTCTTAATTATTTTTTATTAACTAAAGGTTTTAATTATTTTCAAAGAAAATTATGAGTTAAATTAATTAGGTTTCATTTTATTTTGTTCACTTTTGTTCACTGAGTTTATAGCATTTTCCCTTCCATTTTTCTAATTTTTCCTTAATTAATTATGATTTTCCAAAGTTTCTTTTAATTTTTAGGATTTAATTAAATTAGAAAAATTATATTTTCCTATTTAACCACACAGCTGCCAGCTCAGCCTTAAAGTCTTTGAAATGTCACGCACCGCTCCGCGGAGCGGTTTGTTTCGCTTTCCACATGGCTTCTGAGTTGGCTTCCATCCGCTACGCTCCTCTAATCTACCACATTATGCATGAATTAATCATGGTCATCCGTTTCCAATGTACGAAAACAAACTACACCTGCTCATCATCCCCAAACAGACAAAGAGCGCGCACCAACCATCTTCTAGGGGTTGATCCAAATGATCTAATGGGTGAAACCCTAATTTAACCGAGCCAAAAACTTCATCTAATCCTTAGGAACACAATTATACGACTAATTACATATAGATTGAACATTTTCTTCATAAAGGACCAAAATTGAGAGGATTATCTAAGTTTTTGACTTATACCTTTGCCCAAAAGGTTTGCCCTCAATTGGACGGGCTAAGAAGGTTCATCTTGAGTCCACGAAGCTCCTCCAACTGCCAATTGTATATCCTTTGGCTTTGAATATGAACTTGACCAAAGCACTTCACGGTTTGGTGTTGCGATAGGTTAAAAAGTGCGGAAATAGGAGATTTTGATTGGGGAAGTAGTTTTAGGACTATGTGAAGCTAATGGGAGGCTCAATTTGAGATTTTGGTGAGTTTGGTGGTGAACCCGAAAGTTTCGTAGTGCGGATTTTAGAAATTGATGGGGAGACAGTGGGGGCAATAGCTTGGGATGATGGGGAGGAGTTGCTAAGGGTCTTGGCTAGGGCTTGGGAACAGGAGGGGGAATTCACACAAAGAATGAGGGGCATGCTTCTCCTGAGGTGTTCTCGGGTTGGGGGCCTTTGAAGGCAATGGGAGGCCTCTGAGAGTTGTGGGTGTGATGGGGATGAATCAAGGAGCCTCATAGGTGCTCAGGGAAGCTTTTGGCAGAGTTTTGGGCCATGATGAATCGTTTTGAGCTTTTTGAATTTTTGGATGATAGGAGCTCTAGAATAGCTTTGGGCCATGAATTGTTTTGAGCTTACCAACAGGCATGATAGGAGCTCGTCTTGGTTTAGGCTTGGTCAATTAGGATGCTTGGAATCTCAACAAAGCCAACGCTAAGTTAATCATAGGTAGAGAGGAGCCAAGGGGAGGAGACCATGTGGACGCTTGACTTGGTTTGGATGAAGTGAACTTGGGTTGCTTTTTGGGTTGTTATTTCCCTTGGCATGAAAGTGTTTTTTATCCTCATTTGTCATGAGGATTTGGTGGATTTGCCTTGGGCTTAGCCATGGGGGATGGTCATGAGAATTTGAGTTTGGTTGGGGTTTGGGTTTTGTCATGGAAATGGTTCTTCACTTTTCGCAAGTCCAAAAAGTTACGTACATTTGGATAAAGATGGCTTGGAGGGTTGCATGGGGCTTAGCATGGCTTGACATAAATCAAATCTATCATGACACAAATTAAAGGATTAGTCATGAGGCATAAGTTTAAGTCAGGTGGGATTGAACTTTAGATATTGTTATGACAACTTGGTGGTTTGATTTGAGTTTAGTTTGGGTAAATTTTATTTTGTGAAGTGTCGATTGTGGTTTGGATTTTTAATTTTTTGATTTTAAATTTAGTGATTTGCATTTTGGATAATCCAACTTCATGAATTTGGTAAATTTGATTTGATTAAATTTTAACATTGGTGAATTTGTTTGTATTTGATTTTGATTTAAATTGATTTGATTTTGATTAGTGAATTTATGGGTTTTAATTTTAAGTTGATTTTCAATTTGCCTTATATTTCTTTTTTTAGTTAAATTATTTTTTTATAATTTTGGTGAACTTAGAATTTTGACTTTAAGATAGTGCCTTGATGATTTTAGGTTCCTTTCATTTATCATTTTGATTTAATTATTATAATTTTGAGTTTAATTTTAATAACCTAATTTTTATTAAATTCAATTATATTAATATTTATTGAATTTAATCTCTAATGAGTTTAATTTTATTGATTTTGGTTGAAATTAATTTTCAGAAGATTTGATTATATTGATCTTGTAGAAATTCATTTTAAATGGATTTAATTATATTGATTTTGTTGAAATTTATTTTTTAGTGGATTTAACTATATTGATTTAAATTTTGAATTTGACTTTGGGTTGATTCATGAATGAAATTTATTTTTATTTTTATTTGATTAATTAATCTTTATTTATATTTTATTTTTACTTGATAATTTTACTTTGTGATCTTAATTTTGTTGAACTTTGAGTTGGTGATTTGAATTTGATTTGAATTTTATCTTTATCAAATTCTAATGTTGGGGTTAATCGGAAAAATTTTATGAGTTTAATTTTGAGATTTCAATTTTGATTAATTTGACTTTTAGTTACTGAATTCTTATTTTATTTTTCTTTAATTAATAAATTAATTTCTATCTCAGTTCCAAGTGACTCTCATATCTAATGGGCTTTCATGAACCAAGAAAAGAATTATTAAGGAATTGTGGAGGGGTGTCAAGTGCCAAAGTGGGAGAGACCAAAAAAAGACCCAACTCTCTATGGTCAAACGATGGCTTAAGGTATTTTCAATCCTATGAGAAACCAACTTAAGCTTTAATAATCTAAGCCTGATCATCTCAACCAAGGGTTTAAAATTGAAGTCAAGCCCATGAAACTTTAAAGAGTGAAGAGATGTTTTAAAGTTCTATTTTGGTATTGATTTTTCACTAGTCTTGTAAGAGAGCCACTACGGAAACCTAAGGCTAAATCCTAAGCTTTAGATAGATGAAAGATAATATAGACCTCATATAAAAATGAGGCCAACAAATGAACCCCCACTAAGTGAGGTGTATTGAACAAGTATGCCGCACGTATTGATATTAACGAACCAACTAAAATGATCCAAAAAATCTCCAAGTAACAATGCTCGAAACAGACTAAAGATTGAAATTGAATCTGGACCGAATTTGAATTAGATTATTGCTGGGAAAAATCGAATTTGAATTTTGAGTTTTGAATTTCAACTTTCATTCGTTTTTTTTGAATTTTAGATTTTAAGAGTTTAGGTATGAAAACTATCAAAGGTTTTAGCGGGGAATTTTAAGTCAAAGATGCCTAAAGAGGATCTGATGGATTGATTTGATTTGAAAGGGGATGATTAGTTTACAGTAGAAAACATGAGGATTCACACCTACTTTAATGACTAATCAGGTGATTGGACCCTAGTAAAATGCACGGGAACTCACATTTAATCCTGAATCCAATAGAGAAGAGGAAGTTTTAATCTATTTAAGGTGGCCTTGTACCAATTATCAGAATGTCAATGATTAGTTCCCGAAGTAGAATGCCTTGCATCCATTTAAAGGGGACTCGCATCCATTTCGTAAACTAATCGAGTGATCGAACTTGTGGTAAAAAGCATAGGGACTCACATTTACCACCATGTTCAATCATGAAGAGGATATCTTACTCCATTTAATAAGGTCATATACCAAAACTCAGAATTTTGATTTGAACTAGACTAGGGAAGGACGCTTTAATCCATTTAAGGGAACCTTATACTAACCCAAGAACTAGTGGAGGAGAGAATGTTTTAGGATCTGTTTGGGGCAGTTACAGCTATTTGAAACAACAGGTGTGAAGCAGCTAGTCGTTGTTCAAAAAGTTGTGGTGGCTATTAATTTAAAAAAAAAAAAAATCAGGCCGCAGCTTTCGACAACCAATACAATTAGCTGGGTCAAGTGACAAAATGCAACTTTCAACAGTTGCTTTTTGAAAAAGTAAATAAAACACAATTTTTCCAACTGTGGTGCGACACCACATCGCCGCGCCAAACACATGATTAATCTATTAAAAGGGGTCTAACACAGAACCTCAACAATTTTGATTTGAACTAGACCAAGGAAGGATGTCTTAATCCATTTAAGGGGCCTTATACTAACCTGCGAACTAGTGGAGGAGAGGACGTCTTAAATCATCTAAGAAGGTCTTACACCAAACCTCGAAAATTTTGATTTGAACTAGACCAAGGAAGGATGTCTTAATCCATTCAAGGGGGGCCCTATATCAGCCTCAGAACTATTGGAAGAGAGGATGCCTCAAATCATTTAAGGTGGCATTACACCAAATCTCAGGAAATTGAATTTAACTAAACCAAGGAAGAATGTCTTAATCCATTAAAGGGAGCCTTGTACCATACCTGAGAACTATTAGAGAAGATGATGCCTTATCCATAAAAGGGGATATTACATCAAACCTCAGAAATTTGAATTTGACTAGACTAGAGAAGGATGTCTTAATCTAATTGAGGAGAGGATACATTAATCCATTTAAGGAGACCTTACACCAACTCTTAAGGAAAAAAGAATTTGAATTTTTGGAATTTATGAAAATTTGTGAAAATTTATGGGAATTTATGGAATTTATGAATTATGGAATTTGTGAAAATTTATGGAAATTTATGGAATTTGTAAAAATTTATGAAAGGGACAAGGGCGAAAAGAAATGTGCCGAAGAGCGCAGTTCTATAGAACTAAAATCAGTTAACCCCTTTCTACACGAAGCAAAAGACTAAGAGTTTCTACAAAGGGAAACCTTAGCGGAGAGCAAAAACTGACACTAGCAATAGATTGAAATAATTCAACCCAGCTAGGTCAGGAAGAAAGTTTAAAGTTTGATCTTGAATTTCATTTGTAATCTTTGATTTAAAATTTTTTCTGAATGATTTTTCAAAATTCATTAGGTATGCCTAAGGGAAATTACACTTAGCTCAAAGTTTGTTTAAATGTTTCTAAAAAACAACAAGAACAACAAACATTTATCTCACTAAGTGGGTTCGGCTACATAAATCCTTTTTCTCCATTGCGTCCTATTGAGTGTCATATTTTCATTTAAATCTAACAAATTAAGATCATTTTTTAGACAATATGCCCAAATCTTTCTAGGTCTACCTCTGCATTTCTTAACATAAGTCGAATCGAAAACTTCTACTCTCCAAATTGATCATTAGATGGTCGACGTTTAACATGACCAAACCATCTAAGACGACTCTCTCTAATTTTTTCTATCAGTGGAGCTACACTAATCTTATCATGGATATATTCATTTCATATTTTTTCTCTAAGTGAAAAGCCACTCATCCATCGAATCATTCTCATCTCAGCAACGCTTAACTTAGTTTTATGCTTCTCTTTTAAAGGCCAACATTCAGCGCCATAGAACATTGCAGGTCGCACCGCCATCTTATGAAATTTTCCTTTCAGTCTAAGCGGTACTTTTCTATGCACAATAGGCCCGAAGCATTCCTCCATCTCAACCAACCAACTTAAATTCTACTAATAACATCTCCATCTATATCACCGTCACTTTGAACAATAAACCCGAGATATCTTAAGCGTTCATAACTTTTAATAATTTGATCACCCATAGTTACAATTTTGTCACTAGAGCGACTACTAAATTACGTCCCATGTATTCAGTTTTAGTTCTACTCAAACAAAGACCTTTCGACTCTAATGTAGACCTCCATAAATCAAGTTTTCTTGAGCTTTCTCTCTCGAATTATCCACAAGAAGTATATCATCAGCAAAAAGTATATATCAAGGTACATCCTCCTGTAAATGTACAGTAAGAGCATCCATAACTAAAGCAAAAGATATGGGCTTAAAGCTAATTGGTTTAAAGGCGTTCGAATACAAGTATCTTTCCACAAAAATAGAAAAGTATTCGGTCAATCCTCCTGTTTGAATACAAGTAACAACTCTAGTATATATATCATTAATGACTTGAATATAAGTCATATCAACACATTTCTTCTCAAGAACTCTCCAAAGGATATCTCTTGGAACCTTATCGTAAGCTTTTTCTAAATCAATAAAAATCATATGTAGATTCTCCTTATTATTTTTGAACTTCTTCATCAAACTTCTCAATAAATGTATCATAGTAGACCTATCTGACATAAATCCAAATTTATTATAAGAAATTTTTTTAATACGTCTTAACCAATGTTCAATTACCCTCTCTCATATTTTTAAAGTATGATGCATCAACTTAATTCCACTATAATTTGCATACTCTTGTGCATCCCCTTTATTCTTAAAAATGGGTACCAAAATACTCTTCCTCTACCCTTCAAGTATCTTTTTAGTTTTAAAATAATATTAAAGAGTTTAGTAAGCCAAGAAACTCTCAAATCTCTAATATATTTCCACACTTCAATTGAGATATCATCAGTTTTTGCAGACATTCCATCATTGGTTTTCTTTAAAACCTCATCAAGTTCTTTTTTATTAATGCAATCGTAAAAATGAAACATTTTATTATTATTAAAAATATTAAGTTCACCAAGGTCGATATTATTTTTAGAAACAACATTAAAAAGTTTATCAAAATAACACACCCACCTATGTTGAATATCTTTTTCTAAGAAAAGCACTTTTTGATTTTCATCTTTAATACACTTTACTTGAGTTAAATCTTTACATTTTTTTTTCTCTTTGTTGGCTAGTTTATACATATATTTTTCACCTTCCTTAATATCAAATCTATTATAAAGACCACCAAAAGAAAAATTTTTAGCGTCACGAATTGTTCTCTTAGACACTTTACTGGCCATTTGATATTTTTCTCAATTCTCTAAGCTTTTACATTTAAACCAATTTTTATAACATAACTTCTTATATTTTATCTTCTCTTGCACATTATTATTTCACCACCAACTATTTTTATTTATATAATTTTTTTCTTTTGATTCTCCAAGTACATCTTTCCCCACTTATTTATTTTATCCCACAAAGAATTTGTTTCTTCATGAACATCCCAAAACTTAAAATCTTAAATTTTAGTCGTAAAAATAATTTTATTTGTCTTTTAGGCACCCTCATCTAATACGATGACGATGATTCCTAATATTCTATATTTTACAAATTTTCGTCTTAAAATTTAGAACTAATAAATGTTCCTAAAAAATGATGATTATAATTTTTAGTTGCAATGGGTATAAGAAATCTCAAGGGAATTATACATTGCCTAAATGACAACCAGGATTGAAAATATTTCGGTTTTTCTTTATCTTTTTTTTTTTTTTTGTTTCATTGTTTCTATATTTTATTTCTTGTTTGTTCATCAAATCTTTTTTTATAAATGATGACTAAAAATTTCTTCATTAGCATCTTCAAAATCAATACCTATCCATACCTTTATTGAGAATAATGCAAAAAAAATCTCTATAATCTATTAAACAATCATTATATGATATTTACTGTCGGATATCAACATGTCGTACTACTGTTGCATGTCAGTTCAGTCTGCCAGTCAATTTTCATCAATAATCAATCTCTAGAAACCAGAAACTATGCAAAAATAACCCATCTTTTAAGGTACAATGACAATCGGGTTCCTTCAAGTACTCATAAAGGCATGCCATTTTGAGGGACATCATAGCTCAAGAGGCTGCAACCTCTGCAGCTCTGAATTTTTTTGATATCCAAATGGTGTTTTTTCTTCGTCCATTCTTAAGGTGATTGAGATTCTTTAGAGGGGGACTACCGTAATGCAGTATTTCAAAATATCAGCTCCATTTTTATTCAATATCAAAACAGATCCCACTTGTAAAAAAATTTCCACCGATACTCTAAGTTCTCCAGATCCAATGATCAGAAGTTCTATCTCAAACATTATGTTGCATTGGTTGACGCACGAGACCATGCCAAAAGCCCTCAAAAAGTCGTGGTTGCCGAAATGAGGCGGAATACAATCCGTATCCTCATAAATATTGATGATATAGCTATCCGGAATGCAGTCAGCAGACAACACTTACTATGATACCATTCATTTAATAATTTTCTTGATTATTAACGGCATAGGATCAACTTCATCCTGTCGAATAATTCCTGCGGGATTACGTTCTCTGCTCACAGCAAAGTTGTAGCAGCAGTCGCACTGGATGATAATTTTGTCTTGGCCTCTTTTTCCACTTCCTCGGCTCAAAATAAGTTCTTTTCCTTAATCTCCTCTACCTTTATCACACATTTCAAATACACATTTGATTATTTTCTCTTGTTCACATTCTGAAAATACCTCAATGTGCAGCTCCAATCCCTAAAGAATATTAATTTATCGCCCATTCACTTGTTGGAAATATGCAAGACTATCGTTGCATCTTTTGAAAAAGTTCCAGTTTTGCCTCTCAAACAATATGTCATGGCATGATGAATTGCAGTACGTACAGCTCGACGAACTAAGGCATGCACAGCTCAAACATGAAGACTTTGTTTTCAATCCTTTCTTCCTCATTTGGATTGCATTTTTTCTGTATCAAAACTGGGGTAGAAATTTGATGGAGTATACTTTGGAAACTCATACTAAGGCATAGCGGCCATCCATAGTTGTCTCTTCTTTTTGTCCTCTCGTTCATGGGCTTTCTCCATGCATCGGTTCTTCTTTCTCCTCTATGTCCTTGTCAATCCCGTCTGTACTTTTGACTGATCGAAAGCGGGAGAGCATCCAGTAGCTCTTCAGTAGCGGCAACAATTACTGACTTGATCCTCGTTGTCCCAACCTCCTGGGTGGTTGTGACAAAGTTTTTCTTAAATGATCTTTTTTAATTCTCTTTAAGATATTTCCCTCCCAGCTCTGAATTCCAATACTGGCTTCTTTCCTTTGACTTCATCCCGATCGACTTAATTTAGTAGTGATCCTTGCCATTGCGAAAGGCAGAGACCAGTCGTTCAACAAACATATTCCTGCAAAAAACAGAAAGAAATTCAGTGTGTGAGTTGCATGAACAAAGTATTTATAGAAATTTCAAAAATTTTATTTAGGGGATTTCATTTTATTTATCATAACTTTTGTTTATTTTGAGAAAATTTACGAGAGAACAGATTAGAATCAAGGGAAAAATCCTGAGCTCTAGGAAAGAGCTTTCTAAAAGACCGAACCACGATTTTATTTTATTTATTTTAAATTTGATTAGAATTATGCATTTTACTTCTACTAATTTTACTTTTGTTAATTTGACATTCCTTTAACCTGGGACTCAATTATAGGCAAGCGCGACAACTTGGTTTTCAAAAGAAGGATATTTTATTCCTAAAATTCACTTTTCAAAACATCAGATTGCATAATATCTCTTCAAACATCATCCATTGGTCGGAAGCATTTGTCTTCTCCTTGACACTTGACTATTTAATAGGACCCTCTAGAATATACTTTTTCAACAACAAAAGTTCCTTCCCAAGTCGGTTTGAATGTCTCCTATCTTGCGGTGAGCAAGAATAGGTTTTTGCAATACGAGCACCAAGTCACCAACTTTGAAATTTCTCGACCAAACCAACCGATCATGTCCTTGAATCTAGGCTTTATATAGTTCCAAACTTTGTTGAGCCCTCAAGCGCTTGTCTTCGAAAGTATTGAGTTCTTCGAGTCAAAGCTATGTACTTTTTGCGTATGTTATTTTTTTGGCAACGACGATTTTAAGAGATGTGAGCTGCATCTTGAGAGGGAGTACAGCCTCAAACCCATACACTAGAGCATACAGAGTAGATTGTGTCGTCGTCTTGTAAGTTGTTTGGAAGGCCCACAGAGTCTCTGATAGTTGTTCGTCTCATTGTCTCTTATTTTCAATTAGGTTCTTCTTCAAAATCTGGACGAGCGTGTTGTTGAAGGCTTCTGTAAGACCATTGATTGGCTTTCGGATAGTAGATTATGAAGTACGTCCAATTTATATAGTGTCTTCAAACGAAGTTGTTGATTTTGGTATTCTTCAATGTGGTGTCGTTGTTGGAGATTATCCTTCAAGGGGCACCAAATTGGTAGACGACTTGATTTTTAAGAAATTGCAGGACGTGCACTTTGACCTCCCTAAGCGATATAACTTCTGCCCACTTGGAAAAGTATTTGATAGCGGTTGGAATAAATCCGTGACCTCTGAAAGACGAAGGATCTATGGGACCCACTATATCTTTGCCCCGACACTTAAACGGCCATAAAGCAATTCTTAGATGCAACAGGTTCAGAGATTGATGTACAAAGACTCTGTAATTTTAATATTGGTGACATATCTTCGCTATCCTTATGTAATCTATCATCATTGCTAGCTAGTAGTATTCAATCTCTTTATCGTCATCTTTATCTTTGATCCTGACTGATGAGTACCGAACAAGGCTGCATGGACTTCTTTGATGATCTTTGGGTCCTCGGATTTGCTCAAAGATCACAATCAAATCTAGTCGAAGGATCTTCTATAGATAAAATTATCCACAAAGGCGTAGGATAATACCCTCTTCTTGATTTGATTGGCCAATAAATTATCTTCAGGTAGTTTCCTCGTCTGCAAATATTCTTGCAAGTATTCTACGAACGGCTGACGACAGTCTTTAATTTCCTTTTCAACGGCTACTACTGTGTACCGGCAACAATCTTGTGAATATTATCCATGTTGATTTGTGAGGGAATCTGATGTCCTTGCACTGAAATCGGGGTTGAATCCTCTTTTGGACATTCAAATTCATTTGCAAGCATCGCCAAAGCAACTGTCGAAGAGTTTTCTCCCCTTGGAATTTTGAAGTGTCACATTTGGAATCCGTTCCAACAAGTTCATTGTATATCGAAAGTCTTGCTCGAGCTTTAGCTTCAAAATCTTGTATCTTTTAGTGACTTGGTTGACTATCCGTAGTGAATCACAGTAGATGCTTGTCTTTTGATTCCCATTAGAATGTTAACTCTAATCTAGTTATTAGCGCTTCATATTTAACTTCATTGTTTGTACACAGCTCCGTCAGATGGTAGAACTTCAACATCCCTTGCTCAGGAGTGATGGAATTCTGCTTCGTCGAGCACTATTGCTTGTGTTTCTTTATCCTTATGGGCTGAAGAAGCTCCAACAAAGTACAATTCCCAACATTCAGCATAAGGGTATTCTAAGTTCATAATTTGTTCGTCTGGCAAATTATCATTAAGGGTCGATTGCCAGTAGTAGATGCGCTGCCAAGAAGTACACCAAAATTTGTCCCTTAGTGATGCGCAGAGGAACAAAAGTTATATCGAATTGCAATAATATTAACGACCACGTTGTTAACATTCTGAAAAAGTGACAGTCGGGTCATCAAATATTGCATCGAATTAAATCTTGAGATAAGGCTGACCTTATGAGAAAGCATATAATGTCTAAGCTTTTGGGTGACGAAGATTAAAGCTAGGTAATGCTCTCAATTGGAAGATACATTATTTTAGTTGAAATTACACGATGAATCAAATAATAAAGACCATTTTCTATACCCTAGTCATTGACTTGCACTAATAGAGCTCCGAAAATGTAGTTTAAAGTTGTGGGATACTAAAGTTGTGGTATAAATTACAAAAGATCTACCCGTTAAGACAAGATGTGTCATCAGATACTATTTTATGCTTTCGAAAACATGTTGTAATTTATCATCCAATAAAGACCATTTTCTATACCCTAGTCATTGACTTGCACTAATAGAGCTCCGAAAATGTAGTTTAAAGTTGTGGTATAAATTACAAAATATCTACCCGATATTGGGGTTGTTAAGACAAGATGTGTCATCAGATACTATTTTATGATTTCGAAAACATGTTGAAATTTATCATCCCAAATAAATTTGACATCTTTTTAGTCAACGCAGTAAAAGATCGGCACCTAGCTGATAAATTAAATATGAAGTGTCTTAGGTGTGGCAGCCTTTCTTGGATGAATCACAATTGAATTAAATTTTTAGGGTGTGGCATCACTAAGATAGCTTCAATATTATGCAGGTCAATTTCAATCCCATGGTTACTACTACCTCTCTAGAGAAAACAATCTTCTTTGATGGAATGTAGTACGCAGCATCTTCAAGAATTCTAAATTCGTGATTGAAAGCGGTTAAAGTTGACCTTTGATGCAGTATTTTTATCCTTCATAATAGTACTTGATGCATTGGTATAGCGATGAAGGTACCATTCTGCGTTCGTGTATCCATAATCGACCCAGCAGGGAGTTAAAAGAAGTCTTTAAATCTATGATATGAAATTTTGTCGTTATTATCAATTCACTGATCTTCAGCAACAGAGCGATCGAACTAAGAGCTCTCTCTCTCTTTTTTGGTTCTCCTTTTTGGTTGATGCCACGCAACATCATCATATCCATTGTTAGTCCGCTAGAATTAATGTCTAAATATGCAAGCGTCTTTAGGTTCATGATATTGATGGAGGTGCCTGGATCACGAGCATCGTCGATAGCACGAACTTGTCAACATTCACTAAGATGTACAACAGACAATTGTGATCTGTTGTTCCCAACAGTAGATCTTCATCTGCGAATGTGACCATAGACTGTTTCTTTAACGAATAATCCTCATCCGAGGAAGTACCAGTTAATTGAGTCAAGAACATCTCAGAATTTAGTAGGGTTTCTACTAATGACTCCCCATCTCCTTTGAGTAGATTAGGCATAGTAGATGCTTAATTTAACAGGTAGTTTCTTAAGATGGAATAGAATGTCATAGTCCACTTTGTTATACAATTCCTCGGGCTCTTCTCAAACTAATGTTCCTTACACCAGCAGAATTGCCTCTTCAGGTATGACCACTTCTTTTCCTTTATCTTTGGCCGCTATCCTTGGAGGTAAAATTCTTCTGCTCTACAAATTAACTTCAGTTATTTCCTGTTTCTTAAATTCGACTCGTAATTTCTTTTGAAGAGACACTAATATGTTCTTTCAAGAATGCTTCTGAATATGATAACTCTAACTCTATCGCTATTGGCATCCCTTGAAACTCGAGAACGACAATGTCGTCATCGAGATCGTTGGACTTGTAGTCATTATCACTGTTATTATTATTGTCGCACCCATCGAGGTCATTTATGATTTGAGAATTATCATTAGGATCGAAATCGAATTGATTGTTTTCAAACATGTCATCGTTAGAAATAGGCAAAATATAACAGAAATTTACTATTAGTATAATAAGAACCTGGAGAGAAGAAGAAATCATACATAGTCAGAGAATCATCCTCAATTGCAATGGATAGTGCCAGCTTCACAGGTTTCAAACTCTGAATCGTGGCATGCTCTAAAGCAACTTGGATTTTAATGAGGATTTTTTTAGAAGATTTGGCCAACGTCTTGCGCCATTCGACTTCAGTTTTTAAGGATCGATAGGGATAGTCGTATCAACCAAAATTACATTGATTGGATCTTTTTCAGGTTATTTCAAATATTCTTTCGGGATAATAATGTTCTTCATCTTGAAGTTGTTCTTAAGACAGTCCTTGAAGCTGAAACAGTCTTCGGTCGTATAATTGATCATCTGGTGGTAGGGCAGTATTTGGGATGATCATTTTGGCTAACATCATCTAGCTTCTTTTCTTCTGATAGCTTGAACATTGACTTCTTAAGCAGATTCTGGAACATCTTTCCTACGACTTCCATCTTAGAGTAGAATTTATTCACCCTCGGCCATAATCCAATATTATCTTTTGTCCCACTGATAAACCCTTTGTTGAGGCGGTTGTTGGTTATATTGGTATTGTTGCTGTACAATTTTTTGTTGTTCAGGCGGACGAAAATTCTGCTACTATTGTGGCTGCAACAATCACTCAGGTTTAATTTGCATTAGTTGTTTCCCTTTGTCAACTATAGAAACAATCCCTAACTTCTTCTCGAAGATTTTGAATGGCTTTGGTTTATCCGTCTTCTCGGGAATAGAGGTCTTTTTGATTTCCTCTTGAAAGTTCGCCACATTGCTTAACAACTTTTTGAAAATCTTGATCATGAATCCATTGAAGCATGAAGGCCATCGGTCCAGGGATAGTCAGCGATAATGGAATCACTTCTCTCTCCAACTTTAAAATTTTAATAGCGCTTAGGGAGTTGAAAGCGCACAACGTCTTGCAATTCTTTAAAAATAAAGTCGTCTACTGATTCGGTGTCCCTCGAAGGATAATCTCTGACAAAAGCATTGCATTCAAGAATACCAAAATCAACAACTTCATTTGAAGATACGATATAGATTGGAGGTACCCAACAATATACTATCCGAAAGTTAATGGCCTTGCATAAGCCTTCAGCAAGACGCTAGTCCAAATTGTGAAGAAAACCCTGGATGGCAATAAGAGACAATGACACAAACAATTATCAGATGCTCTGTGGATCTACCCAACAACTTACAGGACGTTGGATCAGTGTACTGCATATGCTCTAATGTATGGGTCCGAGCTTGAGGTGGAGCTCCCATCACTTAGAATCGCCATAGCCAACAAAATAACAGATGAAAAAAATGTAAAGCTCCACCTCTAAGAACTCGATAGCTTGGAAGGCAAGCGCTTGAGGGCTCAACAAATTCTGTAAATATATCAAGCAAAGATGATCCAAGCACATGATAGATTGTTTGGGCTGCGAACTTTCAAAGTTAGTGACTTGGTAATTGTATTGTGAGGGCCTATTCTTGCACAACGCAAGATAGAAGACAAATTCAAACCAATTTGGGAGGACCTTTTGTCGTTGAAAAAGTAAATTCTGAAGGTTCCTATTAATTTGTCAACTCCCAAGGAGAAAGATAAATACTTCTGATCAACGGTGGTTGAAAAAGTATATTCTGGAGGACTATTTCCTATTTTAGTTGGATTACATCAATGATTGGAATTAAGCCCGTATATTTTTTCTTTAGTTATGGATGCTCTTACTGGACATTTACAAGAGAATGAACCTTAGTGTATGTTTTTCTCTGATGATATCCTTCTTGTAAATAAGACTAGACAAAGAGTTCAGAAAAAACCTAAATTATGGAGGTCTGCATTAGAGTCTAAAGGCTTTCGTTTAAGTAGAGATCTAAAACAGAATATATGGAATGTAATTTTAGTATAGTAGATCTAGCGACAGAGTTGTAACTATGGGTAATCAAATCATTAAAAAGTGTGAATATTTTCGATATCTCGGGACTATCGTTCAAAGTGATGGTGATATAGATGAGGTTGTTATTAGCAAAATTCAAGTAGGTTGGTTCAAGTGGAGGACTGCATTGCATTTATTGTGTGATAGAAAAGTACTGCTTATACTTAAAGGAAAATTTTATAAGATGATGGTGAGACCTGGAATGTTTTATGGCGCGGAATGTTGGCCTTTAAAAGAGAAGCATAAAACTAAGTTATGTGTTGTTGAGATAAGAATGCTTAGGTGGGGGTGAGTGGCTTGACACAGAGATAAAATACGAAATGAATGTATCCGTGAAAGGGTTGGTGTAGCTCCAATAGCAGACAAGATTAGAGAGAGTCATCTTAGATGATTTGTTCACATTAAACGTCGATCATCTGATGATTCAGTTAGGAGAGTAGTTGTTTTAATTCGACTTTTGTTAAGAAAGGAAGAGGTTGGAAGATATAGACCTAAAAAAACTTTGACATATTGTATAAAAAGTGATCTTAATTTATTAGAATGAAATGAAAGGGGAAATTACATACACACCACCCGAAACTTGCTATTTATAAATCAACCACCCTCTTTCATCCATTTTTCAAATTCTCACTCAAATATAAAAAATCATGATAAAACCCCAACCCATATATTTCATTTTTATCGAAGTATCAATAGTTTGATTGTAGCACACATAAATACATTGATTTGGTGGTTCAAAAAAATCACTTGGGTGGTTAATTTGTAAATGCCAATGTTTATAGTGGTGTGTATGTAATTGTTCCTTATTGAAAATATAACACTCGATAAGACAGAATGGAGAAAAAGGATTCATGTAGCCGATCACAAATAGTATGATAAAGTCTTGTTATTGTTGTTGTATAAATGAATAAATAAAATCACTGTCAATCTTTTTTTTTTTTTAAGAGGCTTAAAAAGGGAAATTTTGAGTTAGCACTATTTTGGCATCATAAATATTACATTGGAGGCTAAGAAGGTAAGAATTCATAAATTTATAAAACTCTTATTTTAAACTCAATCTTGTTGGTAGTACTATGGAGAATCCAGGCCCTATTGGTAGTGGTAGCATCGTTTAGGATAGTAATGGTGTGCTTATTATGTCTTTTGTTATTCCTTTGGACATTCAAAATGTTTTTAGAACTCAGCTGCTAACTCTTATACATCGACTTGAGAAAGGACATAGCAAATTTTAAATTGTGACAGATGTCTGGCCTCATTCATATTGTATCTCTAATAAAATAGCAAACTTTGGCAACTTCTACTTGATTAGAAATGAGAGAAACATGTTACAAAGTTAGAATTTCAGGCTGACTCACAACCATATTGTGCTGATAAGCTTG
>NW_018252320.1:0-1044 GCF_001263595.1 Phalaenopsis equestris
TTTGAGATAGGATATAAGTCGTATAACATTCCTTCCAAAATTGACAGATCAACATTTGACACTTCCGAGAAATGGTATGGTATCCATTCTCTCCCTTGCTATAGGAAACATGATATTCCTTTATCTCTTTCTTTAAGATAGGATATAAGTCGTATAACATTCCTTCTCAAAATTTACATATCAACATCTGACATTTCCGAGAGATGGTATGGTATCCATTCTCTCCCTAGCTAAAGGAAACATAATATTCCTTTAGCTCTTTATTTGATATAGGATATAAGTCGTATAACATTCCTTCTCAAAATCGACCGATAGACATCTAACATTTCTAAGAGATGGTATGGTATCCATTCTCTCCCTTGCTATAGGAAACATGGTGTTCCCTTAGCTCCTTCTTTGAGAAAATATGATATCCATTTTCTTCTAACTATTTGATATGGCCTTATCACTCTTTTATACAATATTTATAAAGACCATATGAGGATATGACATTATCGACAACTAACTGTTTCAGTCAACGCCAATATGTGTGGCATACTTGTTCAGTATCCCACACATATTTGGGGCTCATTTGTTGACTTCATTTTTAGTGAAGGTCTTAAAATAACATCCATAGACCAAACTCAACTTGAGGAATCTTATGATTTAAGATTCTCAGACACATTTAAACGACCTAAAATGATCATTGTGATCATTAAGATAAAGGGTCTAACAACATTGACTTCTTTGGACATATATAGGCTTATTAAAACCTTAAAAATTGAAATAACTCTTAAAGCACTCCTTTTGGAGCTTAACAATGACAATACCCTAAATGATCAAATCAGTGGTGACAAACCCTAATCTGGTCAAATTTTGACTTAATGGTCACCATAATGATCATAAAATCAACATTAACATTTAATTGATCCAATTGGTCAACTTTGACCCAAATAGTCAATTTTGGTCAAACTGATCAACTTTGGTTAATTTGGACAAATGAATCAGTTCAAACCCTAAAAATAGTCAAATTGGATTATTTGATCATTTTAAAACACCAAAATG
>NW_018252320.1:1499-3941 GCF_001263595.1 Phalaenopsis equestris
AATTTTGGACCAAATTGATGAAATTGGTCAAATGATCAACACCTAAAATCATTTTGATCAATTTATGGGCTAATGCTATAATTTCCTACATTTTTAATTAATTACATAATTAATAAAAAATGAATTTATGAGCGTTTAACCCTAAATTAAATGACATCAAACATGACATCTAAAATCTATAAATAATTTTCAAAATTAAATTGAACACATGAAGGGTCATCTAATAGGTCATTGAGGACCCATAAGACCTATTATAACCCATGACACATCATCCTTGACAAAAGGCAAAAAAAAATTATGGGGTAATCATGAAGGGAGGAACTTATGTGTCATTTCTTCATGAATGATGGAATGAAAGGGTGGTAAGCTCATCTTACACCTCCATCACTCTCCAATGACAAATAGACTTGTAACAACCTTATCCTTCTCATGATTAAGGCAATCATGAACTTAAGATAAAAAATGATGATGATGAGGTGTATGTGTTACCCCATCCTAAACACCATTAATTAACCAATGGAGCTTGCATGGTGAAGGTTATATTAGGCCCTCTGAGTTGCCATATCCACCACCCAAATTGGCCAATGGGAGGTAGCCAAAATATGAGCTCAATTTTTAACCTAGATGAAGGACTCTATGGATAATTCAAGGGAAGCTTTATCCATGCTAATCATCATCCAGAAAACTTATCCACAGTTAAGATGCCACCTCCCTTGACTTCCCCAAATGAGTTATGTAGACACCATGGATGGTTATAAATTGAGCTTTCCGTGAGCTTCCATGAAGGAGGAGAGGAGAAAAGAATGCTTAATGGAGGAAACCTTCAACAGTGAAGTTCTTCCCTATCATCAATTGATTCCCCATAGAATCAGGCCGTAGAGCTCATTGTATCTTTCCAATTTTTCTGCCCAAAAACAGGACAAAATTTCTTTTTGACATAAAACCTCCCAAAACATCAAATTAACTCCTCCTACACCTTCCCTGAGGTGTAAGAAGAAGATTTCAATCAAAATTGGAACTTCCCGCGAGCTCCAACCTAGTTCCACATCAAGCCGTGAACCTATTTTGGTGAATTCCTACTTGGACTCGATCTAACCCAAAATTGAACATACTAAGAGCTTCGCAAAGACCTAGGGAGCGTTCCAGACAAACTTGATTGAAGCTTCACTTCATCAAGCCAAGGTATGGCCATTTCGACCTAGATCTCGTTCAATTTTGGTCAATTGTGAAACAAACCATTTCACAACCTACTAATCACCGTATAGATGAGTTCGCCCCCTCGAGATGAAGTTATAGGAACAAATTTCATTCGATTTCATCAAGATTCTAGTGAGAATTTGTCCCTGGATGATAGACAGTCCATGGGAAAGGGCAGAGGAAGAAGACGCATGGATGCCGTCCATGACCTTGTTTTGAAAATGGACGGCTATGATTAAATCCCGTCTGATTCCATGTTCTGATCCCTGCAGTGGATCAAACACATTTTTGACGCGTACGAGGACACGTGGCGCCCCAGAGATTATTCTGATTAATTAAGATTTAATTAAATTCAAAATAATCTTAAAAGCTTCAAAAATTGATATTTTGACACACAAAAATCACAAAAATAAGACAAAAATACCTCTGAACTAAGGACAATAAGTAGAATATTTTGGACAAAAAATTAGAATTTAATTAATTATACTTAATTTTTAATTAATTAATTACTCTCTGGAGTAATTTAATTATTAAAAATTATTTATAATTTTAAAAATTCTAAAAATTTTAGGGAATTATCTATAAGTCCTTAGGAATTTGCCATATTTTCGCAATGCCAGAAAAACTCCCTAGACATCAATTTCTTAATTTCTTTCAAAATTTATAATTATCTTTAAAATAATTATAAAAATTGAGGAAATTGGAAATAAATCAGAAATGGTTAGAAAACTGAGAGTGACATTTTTGAACTCTAAAATGATAAATTTTTAACCATATATAAATTTAAAAATGACATTTCATTTCAAGGGTTAAATTTGTAAAAATAAAAAATTACATATTTACCCTAGTCTTCTGTAGGCTTGGATACTAGCCTTAGTAACACTTAGAGGTAACCAAACTCTAATCCTAAGACCCAAATGACATAGGGTCTAATTCACATCCTCATGACCATTGAGTCCAACCCCATAGACTTAATATGACAAGATATTTAAACCCAGACTTGATCTGAATTCAAGTCAAATCAAACAAAAACACTTAGATTTCTTCTAAGTGAACCCAAAACTCTAATTAGGTTTAAACCACCTTTAGACCTAACTAAATCAAGTTAAACCTTAACCACATTAGATTTAACTTAATACAAATCTAATTAGGTTTAAACCACCTTTAAACCTAATTAAGCCTAGTTAAACCTTAACTACATTAGGTTTAACTCAATACACACCTAATTAGGTTTAAACCACATTT
>NW_018252320.1:4751-5488 GCF_001263595.1 Phalaenopsis equestris
GGTTTAATCAATCCAAAGACAACCTAATTTGAACTCAAGTTAACTCAAACCTTAGGTTCAACCCACATTAAACCTAACTTAACCAAAGCCTAATTTGAGTTCAACCCAACTTGAACTCAAGTTAACTCAAACATTAGGTTCAACCCACATCGAATGTTCAACATATACTGAACCTAAATCAAACCTTAAACTTAGGATCAATTCAAATTGAACTTAGGTCAACATAAAATTTAGGTTCAATATCAACATAAACATTAGGTTCAATCAAAATTGAACCTAACCCAACTCATCCCTTAAGTCTTAATTACCTCTTAGTTTCTACCTACATTGAACCTAAATACCATAAGTCCTAACTACATTGGACTTAAAACCAATCCAACTCTTAGGTTCTACCTACATTGAACCAAAATACCTTAAGTCCTAACTATATTGGACTTAAAACCAATTCAACCCCTAGCTTCTACCTACATTGAACCTAAAACATCTTAAGTCCTATATACATTGGACTTAAACCATTTCCACTTTTTAGGTTCTACCTATATTGAATCTAGTTCTTCTTAAGTCCTATCCACGTTGGACTATTTAAACTCTTAGGTTCTATTTACATTAAACCTAAATCATCTTAAGTCCTAACTACATTGGACTTAAATCCATTTCAACTCTTAGGTTCTACCTACATTGAACCTAAATCATCTTAAGTCCTAACTATATTGGACTTAAAACCAATTCAATCCTTA
>NW_018252320.1:5559-9357 GCF_001263595.1 Phalaenopsis equestris
TCCTTGGGTTCTACCTATATTGAACCTAAATCATCTTAAGTCCTAACTATATTGGCATAAAACCAATTCAACTCTTAGGTTCTACCTAAATTGAACCTAAATACCATAAGTCCTAACTACATCAGACTTAAAACCAATTCAACCCTTAGGTTCTACCTACATTAAACCTAAACCATCTTAAGTCCTAATTACATTGGACTTAAACCATTTCCAATCTTTAGGTTCTACCTATATTGAACCTAGAACATCTTAAGTCCTATCTACATTGGATTTAAAAATCTTAGGTTCTACCTACATTGAACCTGAATCATCTTCAGTTTCACCGACATTAAACCTAAATCTTAAGTTTCAATTAAACTCTCTCAGGTCTAATTGACATATGACCTAAAACAAATGACATCATAAAAATCTAACTCACCAACATAAATGACATAAAATTCATCTTAAAAGGTATTAAAGCACAACTTAAACATTTGTGTTCAGATTTACAAAGATTTCTTGGACGACGCAATCTATGGTTGCTGACAAGAATCTTCTGGTCCTGGTTTAAACACCTTTTGGACTAAGTAAATCTGAATACTTTACGGCCCCGGGACGACGAAGCCATAGACACCTTGACCGGGTCTTTTAAAAATTATTCAACCAATTAAATGACCAACTAAAATTGATAAGTCTGATAACATGGTTTTATGCTAATCGTGTTCTCTTTTGCAGGTTTATTGAAGACATGAAAACAAAATTTCGCTCTAGATTTCCTTTGCATGTTATAGGGGGTTCTAACTCTGTTTTGCAGGACGACATTCGAAAGCGGAATTTCAAGATAACAAAAGCAGACAAAAACAGACAAAACAAAATGGCATGACATAACACAAAATCAGAACTTTTAGGATAGCCATGAACAAAAATTGACATGACAAATATAAAACAACAAAATGACAAAACAAAAATAAAATGATATAACATGACGAAAACAAAACAAAACCTTTAGAGTAGAATCAGATTCTTAGGAATCTATTACCCTAGGAATAGAACATTTGATGTTTCTTTCCTTAATCTTGACAATTTAGAAGAACGAGTGTTAACGAGAATCATGAGTTTTCTTAGGTAAATCTAGAATTGCCTAAGATGTAATTAACTATAGGAGCTTGCTCCTATAGGAAAATTAAGAATTCAGAATAGGTGATCAACCTAAATCTCTTGTTATCAGACCATTTATGTGGTTATCCTTATATGAGATTTTGACATTCTAGAGTCTTCTCTATAAGTTTACCACCCAACAGTTCTCTTGTTTTCTATCATTTGCCCTTTCCCTTTTTCCTAATTCCTTTAATATTTGAGGATCTTTTACTTGATCCAAAAAGATTAAGGTAAACTGGAAAAATAGGGCAATAAGATAGATAAACAGAGTGGCGAATACCACAATCTTATCGATAACATTCTTATCGATAATAGTTATGACATCATCACGACATGAGAGAACGAACGAGAATTGGCGGCGACCGCCGACGGCGAGTCCCGAGTGGCGACATTTAGTTTCAGCAAACCAAATCAAGGAAACCCCTAAATGTAAAGGTTCGGCTTCAGCAAGCTAAAGCAAAGGAAATCTCCAAATTCCATATTTCGGCTTTAATAGACCAGTGCAAAAACATTGCCCAAAATTCTATATTTCAACTCCAGCAAATCAAAACAAAACATCTCCAAAATTTTAAAGTCTAGCTTCAGCAAATCAAAACAAAACACCTTGTTGTAACTTTCCAAAGATCCAATTATAAAACAAATGAAAGTAGGATACCAACTAAACATCCAAGTCATAAAACGATACAAAGCCAATTGCAGCCATTTAGCAATTTAAATGAAAAGAGAAAAGACAATATTCAATTTATAAGAGATAAATCACAGGGTTTAGATATGTAAACATATAGGAATGGGATGGTATTCTATGTGAAGATAAAAATTTGTGTTAGACACGTAAATACGAAAAGATTGCGTGGTATGTATGTAAAACCTCTTATAACTTTGCACGCAAACTCCAACATAAGAGGGAGCATGCTGACGAGCATTACAAATTCTCATATGTTCTCAAATACCATCACAAGATTATTATGCAAGCAACAAGCCAATTTCCATGATTTTCATAGAACGAATACATATATGTATTTCCATAACTTCCATAGAACAAGATGGTTAAAGGCCCCAACATGGCATTCATACATGTCATCCAATTCCTCATGAATTTACAAATCTAGCACCTAATTTTCAGATTTTTGCAAATAGGGCACCAAGCTTTCAGATTCTTACAAGTGAGCAAACCAAAATTTCAGATTTTTATAAATAAAACACCCAAAGTTTCAGATTTTTACAATTGAACGCTAACGGCTTCAGAATTTCACAAATTGAACACCGAAAGTTTCAGATTTTTATAAAACCATACCTGAATTTTTTTTTTAATTCCAGATTTTCCATAAACAAAGGCATTGAAGTTTCTGATTTCTACAAACTTTATAGCTTCCAAATAATGTATAGCATGTAACGAAAACTTCTTTGAACCAAATCGTCAAGCCTTAAAGCTCGAAATAATGAATAGCAGACAAGAAGAAAAACCAAATCAGCAAGTCAAGAAGTTTTCTCCAATGTATATGCGACGAAAAATCCTTTGAACCAAATTAGCAAACCATAAAGTTCCAAATAATATAGCATCCAACAAGGAAACCAAATCAGCAAGCTATAAGGCATTCACCAAGCTAGAGCATGCAAATCGAGCAAAGAAGGCAGCCACGGGGAGCCAAACTGAGCCCCCAAACCATATTGCATGTTTTTCTTTTTTTTTTTTTAAAAAAAAAAAGAGGAAACTAAGCATATCAATGTCAACCAACATGTGATTCAAATAAAAGAGTAGCAGAGAAAAATGGTTAAGTCCCTACAAATAGAATCTCCTTCAGCATGCTAATAACCATAAGTGAACCAAGCATGAGATACTAACGAAAGTAAGTAGACCTTCCACATACGTGAATCACGCACAGCCACCGTCAAGCAAAGGAAAGGCAAAAAAAAAAAAAAGGCAGAGAATAGGTAGAGAAGTACCTTGCTCGAGTTCCTTTCAAATAGGAAAAAGAAAGCCAAAGAACCTCTCAAACACCAAATCCAGAAACCTCAAGAAGAAATTTTAACAGTCTCCCCCTCTCCAAAAGTTTCGGCCAACCTTAAACCTCCCCCCAAATGGGGTTTTTATAGCCAAGGGAGGAGAAACATACCTGAACTTACCTGGGGGGTGAGCCGAGCCTTAAAAACCGAGCCTTCAAGCGACGAGAGAGGCAGATGACCAAAGGAAAATATGTTGACATTTTCATACCTATTTTATACAGTTTTTAAAGATATTGCACTTTAAAGAAATGTATTTTTGATGTTTTATTGCAGGAATGATGAATTAGGGTCAATGAAGCAAAAATATGTAAAAAAAAACAAATTTGGAGCGAAAATGACCAATATGTGGAGATTTGAACTAACGGCGCTGACGGCGCCGACAACGCCATCGACGCCGCCGACGACGAATTTTTCCCAAGGCTACAAGACAAAATTCTCCAGAAGTCCGTCGACGGCGAGCTCAGCGGGTATGCCTACTCAAACTTTGAAGGCCAAATTTTGAAAGGATGCTTAGGCAATCCTTAGGAAAGCTCATCCACAACTTTAAAAGATTATTTTGGCCAAAAATTGATGGAGAAGAAAGGGGTTGAAAGAGAGTCTAAAGTTCCAGGAGGTTAGAAATGTTCCATTAGTGTTTGTTAAAGTGTAAAAAGTGTG
>NW_018252321.1:0-1470 GCF_001263595.1 Phalaenopsis equestris
AAAGCTAAACCTCAACCAAAAATGAGGTCAACAAAAAGTTCATACAATACTAATAAACAAAAAACAATTATCTGAAACTCCTTCTCAAAACAAATCTCTTGTAGCTTCTTCTAGGAAATGTAGGAAGAAGAAATCTCTCACTTTTCTCCTTCTCCAACACTCTTAGAGAAGAATTCACTTTTAATCTCACCATAAAAACTCTAAACTCTTAAAGAAAAATCATTAATAGACTCCTAAATGGTGGTGGAATGAAAATTAAAAAAGTGTAAAGAGGCTAGGTGTGACTAAAATGAGCAAGGAGGGACGAAGAGGAATGAAGAGGGGGTGAATAATGACCAAGATAGAGAGTTTTCTGATGAATTTCGTCCCTAAATAGAGCCTAGAGTCGGTTCTCCAATAGGTACATCCAAAAACTCTTCAAAAAGCATCCAGATTCATTGAATCTTCTAGAAACAGGGCCTGAACCGCCTTAAGTGTTGTCGGGACCTATTCTAGCATCATCGGCGCCCATTCTGGCACCGTCGACGCCAGTGTTCATTTAATTAATTGTCACTCTTTGTCAAACAGCGCCGTCGGTGCTGAATAAATTTTCAACTTCTTCATTTTTGCTCAAAACTTTATCTTTTTTGCTTCATTTTTGCTTCAAGTCCTAAAATTCAACAACCTGTAAGAAAACATAAAAATACCTTCCATTAAAGTGCAATATCACAAAAAATGAGTACAAAATATGGGTCTAAAATGCATATATTTTTGGTGTATCATTTACTACTTTTGAAGATGCACTTGATTATTTAAGCTAACAAAATCTTCAAATCTACACGACATCCAGAAGCATAGTGTTGGTGCATAAATAAAACCTGATAGAAACAACTACGGTAGACAACCGTCTGTAAGGAAGTTGTATCCCAATGTTGTGAAATGTTTGTTCATTGGTTATTTTGCTAATAATAAAGGTTATGTCTACTAGAGCTCGATTGAGAAGAGACTCTTTGTGAGTATATATGTGTCATTAAGAGATTTTAAACCATACTACACTAGAGAGAGCTGAATTCACCCTTTGTTGACTCAATAGACACTAAAATATGAGGTAAGAAAGAGTAAGTGGGAGTGGTAATGGGGTGGTGTAAGTGGGAGCAATGTCATGTCCTATGATGTGGGATGAATAATTTAAGGAGACAGCCTTGAAAGGTGAAGGGATTTAGGCTGATGTTAAGCTAAAGGTGTATACACAGAGGATGAAGTAAACTAAGGGAACAGAGTCTTTAGTGCCAACAAGTCCCTTATCCTAGTTTTCACCAACTCTTGAGACACATGCATCATACATCTTTGATTCAAAGTTCCCAAGTATTACTTTTTTTCCACCGTCCACTCCTACCCCCTCCCATCTCAACGATAAGAAGACCTTCCACAACAATGTGGAACATCCTCCTGACCATTGGGTGGGAACTAGACATTGCAAACTTTATTTCT
>NW_018252322.1:0-26086 GCF_001263595.1 Phalaenopsis equestris
GATAAGTTTTTGATGGGAATAGAATTGGTTAGATAGAGAGAGAGAGAGAGGCTAGAATTGTATCAGTTTGGCTTTAGGTTTAGTACCCTGATGTTGGGATTCAGTCATTACAATGGCATAGGCTAGGGGAATCTAGAAGGGAGAGGCTAGACAACACTAATGTGGAGTTGAGATGTTATAGAATTGGCCATAAGTTAACTAATGTTCTTTGCAAGCACCGAGCGGGGTGGTAAGGAATAAGGTATGCTTCTATTTGTCACAATAACACAATTTTATCTTAAATCATTTGAATCCTACATAGATTAAAATATACTTGCAAGGGGAAAAGTTTTAAGTAATATCAAAACTCATTGTTATATTTTGTTAAGCTATTACATTTAGTTGTTACTCTCTTGTTAAGCTCTTTTAGTAGTAAGTTTTAGTAAGCATATCATTTCAAATCTTTTATCTTCTAAATTTGTAGTTTAATTAGAATTTTTACAAGTTGATTTTAAGAGTTACCACATTATTCGTTGGATCAATACTGGGGTTTTTAAAGAAAATCCTATATTACTTGAAACGATACATCTACTTGCGTAGTTCCCATAATGTAAAAATCTATAATATAATTTATAAATCATTGCAAGTGTTCACCCCAGCCACTAGATATAAAATGAGATATATTTTTTGGCATAATTAAGGAGATTAAAAATATGCATAAGTGTGGGTTGGGTCAAAGAGTAAAAGAAAAGATTGTCTCTTAGAGTTGTAAGAGGAGAGGGAAAGTGAGAGATTTCTTCTTCATTACATTTCTATGAGAGGAATTGAGTGATATTTTAAAGATAAAAAGTGATTCAAAGGAACTTCAAAGGATTTTCTTGGGGAGAAGATTGAGTTAAGTAGTTTGGCACAAAATAATTTAATACAATTTGAATTATTCACTGATTATAATCTCAGTGCAAGGGGAAGGATACTTTCTATAATTTGAACTCTTCTTTATAATACTTAGTTTAGTGATATTAAAAATTTACTTTGAGTATAGAGATAAGAGTAGTAGGTGAAATTTACTTAGATTAAAAACACAAACTTTGACCTGCATTCCAAGTAAAGTTTCTTGCTGTTGAGATAGATTTTCTTTGAGTTAATATTATAAGAATTCCAAACTTCTTTGTGGGATCGATACCTAGGACTCCATTGGAGCCCTATGTTGCTTGTGTGATACATATAGTTGTTTTAGTATCCTAGAGAATATTTGAAATCGATAAATAATACCTTTAATTTCTAAATGTGGCAGCTATAAAGAACTAAAGAAATTTTAACTACCCTGAAGTACATTATTATTGTTGCTGCCTCAACAAACCGTGCATCAAGTTTTTGGAGCCATTGTTGGGGAAGTAATGGAAAAAATTTTTTTTAACTTAGAAGACTTTATTTGACTGTAAGACTTATTTTAGGAAAATCGTAGTGTAGTTATTATATATAAGTTCCTATTTTTAATGATCTAAAAAAATATAAAAATGATAATATATATTTTTTGTGAGTTTTAGAATTATTTTACTTAGTGAACTTTTATTTGTGTATGTGTGGTTTAGGGTCTGAAGGATTAGTGCCTTACGATTCTGAATTATCAAATTTGAAAACAAAAAGAACTTCACAATTTGAACAAAATGCTGACTATTTAAATAATCAAAATATTAAAAATGATCATCAATATGTACAGAAAACTTTAAGAGATTATGCTAATCATATAGCATATGAAATTCACTTAAGTATACAAACTCTTGTTGTAGCTGCTAATTCATTTGTACTTAAACCTGCTATTATCCAAATAGTGCAAAATAATCAATTTAAGGGAACATCATCTGATGATCCTATTTTACATCTTTATAGTTTTCTAAAATTTTGTGTTACTTTTAAATATGATGGAGTGTCAAATGACGCTGTCAGACATAGAATTTTTTTTCATCTTTTTTTTTCATCAAGGGATAAAGTTAAGATGTGGTTAAACTCATTATCACTTGGTTCTATCAAAACTTGGGGAATTTTAGCATAAAAATTTTTTGTTAAGTATTTTACACCATAAAAAACTGCTAAACTTAGAAACAATATCACATTTTTTTGTCAGTTTGAAGGGGAATCAATATATGATGGTTTGGAATGATTTAAATAACTCCTTAGGAAGTGTCCACACCATGATTCACACAATTGGTCACACAATTGGTTAATAATTCAAACATTTTAAAATGGGTTAGTGAGATCTCTTAGATCTATCATTAATATTGTTGCTGCTGGTTCATTACTGTCAAAATTATTTGATGATTCATATTCCTTAATTAAAGAGATAGCTACTAATAATTTTCAATGGCCCTTTGAAAGGATAAATCCAATGAGAGTAGCCAGTGTTCATGATTCTGATGCAATTCCTATTTTAGCTTCTTAAATTGTCATATTATCAAGGAATTTAGACTAACTTGGAATGAATTGATCTCAAACACCCCTTGTGGTTGAAGAGAACTCGTTGGGATAAATGATAGATTCTCAATCATCATAAAAGAATTTAAATGCAATAAATAATTGACCTAATAACCCCTATTCTAATTATTACAACCAGGTTGGAAAAATCACCCTAACATTAATAAAAATAATAATTCTAGTGGTGTTAATGGGTTTTAAATCGATCCGGGTGATCTGGGGGCATGTCTAGTCTCTAGTTGTCAACTTGGGTTCACGTAAGGCTTGTCTAGCCCCTGGTGGTTTTAGCTTGTGAATAGGTCTAAACCCTAAAACCACTCAACCAAGGGTCGGGGCTTGAGCTTTTACTTATGAGGTCCAGGTATTACCCTAGTATAGGGCTATGTATAGGTTGGTGGAATGAGTCCTCATAAAAGTGAGGTCAGCATATATGCACAAAGGATAAGAGTGATGCATTAAAGGCAATCTGTAGTCGTTCTCAATACACGAGATCAACATACATGAAGACGCTGGATACTATGCTCCACTAATGAGGAAAATTTTCTCTTGGGACATGGAAGTAAATTCTGAATAAAAGGATAAAAATTATAAAAATGAAGGAAAAAGACAAGGAGGAAGAAAAGGAAAAAGACCATGCTGCAGTGCAGCCAAAGAGTGGAGAACCCCACAAAACTCACATCCAAGGTCAAAGCCAGAGATGATGATAAGAGACATAAAACCTGATCATTAAAATGAAGAAACCATTGATGATTAACATTTTTTGAGACTATAGTTCTAAGAAGGAAATGAGATAAAGACAATAACGGTTGTTACCTAAAAGCAGTCTCAACCGACTCGCAATTTAGCAAATATTTATGTTCCCAAATATGGCTGAAATTTGACCCAATTTATATTTTACAGCTAGAGAGAATAAATGTGATATTTTAAAATTCAGATTAATTGTTTTCTCACTAGGGATACTATGTAAGTATACATATCATTTCAAGTAATATAGAGTTTTCATTAAGAACCCCAGTATCAATTCCACTGGGAAGTTAAAGGAAAGAAGTAATTTTATGAATCTTAATTATGAAAAACCTTTATCTAAGACTATTGAAAATATTTAAAGTAGTTTATCCAATGAAATAAAGTTTAATAATTCCTACAAATGCAAGTTGAAAGTAAATGTACGGTTTTAGAAAATTTAAGATATATATAAAGAGACTTTTTGCTTGCAAATAATTCATGATCAATGTAGGATTTCATATATTTAGAGGTTTAACTATGGAATTGTGACAAATAGGAGCATACTTATTCTTTACCTCTTCCAAGCATAAAGAACATTGATTAATCTAAAGTTGGCGTCGGCTTGTATAGTCGTGTTGGGTAGTACCCACTATGCCCTCTCTATAGAACCAACCATTGACCCTTAGTTGCAATCTCTAGACCAAATTGATATAAGAATCTATCATGTAACCCTAGAAACATCAATTCTACGTCTATCAAATCTTATCATCCTATCTATTTGCACTCTCCTTCGGACGATCGCCAAGGCTCTTTCCAAAGTGAAATGTGACACTCATCAGTTAGAAAAATCTTAGCCCTTTTAGGTCTTAAAGTTTCTCAACAAATTTTAACAATACATGTGGCTAATTTATAAAGTAAATGAAGGACCAGTAAAAATATCATCACAAATTTTTGAAATAAAAGAAGTTCTAATCAAATCAAAACCACCACTTGATTACTTCATATTGTAAGGAGAAAGAAGAAAATTACTCAGAACACATGGGGATAACAAAACAAAACATATTTATGAAACACAATTCTAAATTACAATACTTTAAGGAAAGATATAAATACTTGACTCAAATGTTTCCCCAAGCACTCCTATGTTGTTCTCTAACTTCTCTGACTCTAATAGACTCTTACAAGGCTCATAAAACTACAGAAGTTACAAAGACTCACAAAACCTCACTAAGTTGACCTCCCACTCTGTATGGGTGCCTCTCCTTCTCAAAATAACTCTAGTACTTTCCCTTGACATGTAGAATTAACCTCTTTATATAGATCTTTGAAAATCACCAAGGGTTGCTTCAGACATCTCATCAAAGTTCGGTCTCATTCAACATATCTTCTAGAAACCGACTCTGGTGCCTAGGCGCCAAAACTGTCACTGCTAGGTGCCAACAAAGATCTTCATCTGGCACCAAGGAATTAATCTAAAGTTGGCGTCGGCTTGTATAGTCGTGTTGGGTAGTTTCTAGTCTCTAACTCCTAAATTGCCCACTATGCCCTCTCTACAGAACCAACCATTGACCCTTAGTTGCAATCTCTAGTCCAAATTGATAAAAGAATCTATCATGTCACCCTAGAAACATCAATTCTACGTCTATCAAATCTTATCATCCTATCTATTTGCACTCTCCTTCGGACGATTGCCAAGGCTCTTTCCAAAGTGAAATGTGACACTCATCAGTTAGAAAAATCTTAGCCCTTTTAGGTCTTAAAGTTTCTCAACAAATTTTAACAATACATGTGGCTAATTTATAAAGTAAATGAAGGACCAGTAAAAATATCATCACAAATTTTTGGACAACTTTTTGAAATAAAAGAAGTTCTAATCAAATTAAAACCACCACTTGCTTACTTCATATTGCAAGGAGAAAGAAGAAAATTACTCAGAACATATGGGGATAACAAAACAAAACATATTTATGAAACACAATTCTAAATTACAATACTTAAGGGAAAGATATAAATACTTGACTCAAATGTTTCCCCAAGCACTCCTATGTTGTTCTCTAACTTCTCTGACTCTAATAGACTCTTACAAGGCTCATAAAACTACAGAAGTTACAAAGACTCACAAAACCTCACTAAGTTGACCTCCCACTCTGTATGGGTGCCTCTCCTTCTCAAAATAACTCTAGTACTTTCCCTTGACATGTAGAATTAACCTCTTTATATAGATCTTTGAAAATCACCAAGGGTTGCTTCAGACATCTCATCAAAGTTCGGTCTCATTCAACATATCTTCTAGAAACTGACTCTGGTGCCTAGGCGCCAATACTGTCACTGTTAGGTGCCAACAAAGATCTTCATCTGGCACCAAGGAGCCAGAATCTAGCACCCAAGTGCTTGTTCAACTGATTTTGATAATTTTTCTTGGTTTGGTCCATTTTGCTCCTCTTTGATGTATTTTTGCTCCTTTTTTCTCTTAAACTCTTTTTCTTGAACCTGTAAATAAAAACACACAAAACACTTTTTATTAAAGCATAATATCCTCAAAAATGGGTATAAAATGTGCATAAAAAATAGGTAATTTTAAAGTGGATCAATTCTCCAAAACTTTAATGTTACTTGTCTTCAAGTAACACATCTAATGAATAAAACACAATAACATTTGATAGTGGGTTTCACTTTAAGATTTCTATAATTTTTTTCCTAAAAGTGTGATAATAGAAAATAAGCAAATTTTTAATAACTTAGGTTATAAGCAAATATAAAGATATTCAATAATCAAGTTTAGAAATTTTGATTTCTTATTCATTTCAAAATAATTGTGATTTGTCATGCTCAGAAGTCTTACTACAATTTTAAAGAAAAGAGTTATATGAGAACTCTACTAATAAGGATCCTAATACTTTAAAATCATAAATAAGCTTAGAAATGTAAATAAATCTTTTTCTTTAAGTTGATTGAAATGAAGACAATTTTTTATTAGGCATTTCTACAAGCTTCTCCTCACTTATTTTTCATTTTGTTTTTTTTTAATATATATGTGAGGATTACTATATTTGAAAAGCTTTTAATGACTTTAAACTTCACTATCCTCTTCCTAAAGTTAAAATGCTATCACATTTCTTCACTTAATAATGTGTATTTGTATAAAAATGATTTTCATTAAGTCTCCAATTCTTTTTGAAGTGTATATCTAAGATTTCTTAGTATTTCAGAAGTACAATTTCTTTGCTTTAAATAATAAAAGCATAATTCTAAATTTTCAAACCAAAACACCTTAACATTTTGAACTGCACCTTGCTACTAGAAAAATTTACTTAAAACTATTATAACATTATAGAATAAAAAATACAGTCTTCTGAAGTTAACACACTTATCACAAGCTGTGTTAGAATAATTTAAAAATATAGTTTATTGAGGAGAAATAAAGTTTAGATTTTTTTTAAGAAAATTTCTCCCTCTCCCCAAAATAAAAGTTTTAATTAATTTAAAACATTGCAGTTGATAATAAGCATGAAGAAAGACGAAAATTTAAGATTTCTAAGCAGGAGAACATTACAGATATAATTAACACAAAGAGGTGTTGAGTAGCAGAAAACCTAAATCACAACATGTATATCATGAAAATTTGTAATGAAAAAGTCTACTCTAACACACAAACAAATTAAATAAACAAGAGCAAATGTAGTGGTACAAATAAAAGTACATAGAGAAATAAAACATACACCCACAGTCCACAATGAGAAAGATCTAAAAATCATATCTACTATAGAAAAGTAAGTATAGTCTAATCCTCCTCCTCCTCATCATTATCAAAATCAAAGGGTATATTTTCATCCATGGATTTGAGGTTCTCTTAAGGAGTAAATCAAGGGCATGTAAGAAACTCAATTGGCTAATCTCCTTTCATAAACTTCACTAAGACCTCATCATATTCTGCCTCATAATCACTCTTCCTCTGAATATAATCAGCCATATGATCAAATTTTTCTTCCATATCTTGCATATGACACTGTATCATTAACATATTGGACTGGTTCTCTAAGTATCTCTCACTCAATACATCCCAGAAACCATATGGATGCTCATTAGCACATGAAGTAGAAGGCCTAGAAGTAAAAGGACTAGAAGTAGTAGTAGAAGGTGCATCAGGAGCTCTACCTCTAGGTTGTCCATAAACATCTACATTAGCCTTCACATTAGGCTTAAGTAGTTATAAAATTTCCTCTTAAGGGTCAAACTTTACTCCACAATCTTTGTAAATAGTAAAAATCAAAGAAGGAAAGCTTAAACCTGAAGTAGTGCTACACCAAAAATATATGCATTGTTAGACCCATATTTTATACTCATTTTTTGGTGATATTGCATTTTAATGGAAGATATTTTTATGTTTTCTTGCAGGTTGTTAAATTTTAGAACATAAGGAAAACATGATGAGATTTGGAGTAAATATGAAGAAGTTGAAAATTTGTTCAGCGCCGACGATGTCGTTTGACAGAGAGCAGCGAATTAAATTATGGAACACTGGCGCCGACGATGCAAGAAAGGGAGCCTATGGTAAAGCCGATGGAGCCAATGTTGGTTCAGCCCTTATTTCTAGAGGATTCAAAGAATTTGAATGATTTTTAAAGAGTTTTTGGAGGCACCTTTTGGAGAACCTACTCTAGGCTTTATTTGGGGTCAAAAGCGATCTGAAAGGTGACTCTTCCTGACATCTCATCGCCCTAAATTTTTCATTCCACAACCATTCAGAGTCCATTATTCTTATAATTTAGAGTTTTGTTGTGATATTAAGTGTGAACTCTTCTCTAAGAGTGTTGGAGAAGTTGAAAAGTGAGAGATTTCTTCTTCCTACATTTCATAAGAAGAGGCTACAAGGGATTTGCTTTGAGAAAGAGTTTCAGATAAGTGTTGTATGAACTTTCTTTTATATATGAAATTTATGTTTTGTTGTATCTTTCTCATGAAGTTTGAGTAGTTTAGTTTATCTTTCTCCCTACTGTGAGATATAGTGAAATGAAGAGATAATATTGATGGGCCAATATTTAAAATTAAAATAAAATTTAAATTGTGATGATTTTTCAACTCCAAACTTAATTTAATTTTTGCTCTGTTCAATTGAATTTTGAAAATATCTTGTGAAACATTTGATTCACGAAATGGCGTATGAGCTCTACAACAGAGTGAGGATCACATTTGATTCCATGAAGGAGAATTTCATTCATGGAATTAAGTGCAAATAAATAGGAAAATATACTTTGTTGGGTGTAGAATTGGAGAATATTAGGTTGAGAAACTAAAATCCCCAATTCGGTCTTAGTGTTTAAAAACTAAAGTGAGAGTTAGCCTTCAGGTGAAGGGAAGTGGAAGGCAAGGGAAGTGGAAGCTCTGGTGGTGGAGCAAGTATCCTCCCAACCTAACGACGTATTTAGGGACTAAACTTGAGATTAGCTAATGATTTTCTATAACACTGTATCAGGATAGATAATTATAATTGCTCCTATTCGGCACAATACATATTTGAATCATTTATCTCATCTTATTTTACCAAAACCTCATTGTAGTGGGAAAGATGCTTTTTCACATAAGAAATCTTCACCACATAAACATAATTTAATAGTTTAGTAGTTACTATTTAAACTTTATATTTTAATTTTGTTATTAGTTAAATAATTTAGTTCTGATAATATCTCAACATTCAAAATTAGTGACAGTAGTTTCATTTTGAATTTCTGTGAATTTCCTAGTAAATTTATCATTTTAAATTTAAATCTTCCCCGTGGGATCAATATTTGGGGCTTAAATAGAAAATCCCTTATTACTTAATAATGATACGTATACTTGCATAGAATCCCAACATTAATTGCTTAAATTTCTAATTCATAAATTATTGCATCAAGCTTTTGGCACCGTTACATAGAAGAGTCAACTAAATAATTTTTACACAACTATATTTCTCTGGATCAAGTAGTACTAGCTCAGGCAGAAGAACTAATAGCCTGGAAGATAAGAGGGCCAACATCAATAAGTTTCATTTCTTGAATGTAGTAGTTCAATCTTGCTCTTTCTCTTGTCACTTCATTCAAATGATTTATGTGCCATCTAAAAGTAGCAACCCTAAGAGGATGAATCTTAGGCATAAAAATGGCATAGGTTCGGTTTAAATCACAAAAATTTCTAATTTTGAACGGTTCGGATGAACTAGTGGCACCTAGGCACCATGCTGTGCTGAAGTCTAGTGCTTAAGCACTAGTTCTTTAGATTTTAAGTGTAACATAGTAAGTCTAAAACTGTTAACCAAAAGCTTCTCATTAAGTTAATATAAAACCTTATGTTTATGATCTCCCCAACATCTTCTAACTTCCAGTTGTTCAATTATAATTTTTAATCCAAGATTAATTCCACCCATCTAACATAGGATTTTCACAAACATAACTTCATTGATAACTATCAAAAATAATATAACTGCACCATAAGCATAAGAGAGCAATACAACACATATACATAAGAAAACTAATGCATACTCAAGTACTAAATAAAGTAGCACACAACTCAACTACAACTAAAGTAAGCATGACAATTCAAACAAATTTAATTCTGTCTAAACTTCAATGGTTGTTGACTGAATTTTTGTCCCCCATCTCAAATATTGAAAAATTACGATCAAAGACGTGAAAGGAAGGGTTGCAAGGTAAATTCCTAGCCATCTTCTCATCAATTTATTTGTTGTTACAATACATTGATATGTGAGAATCCTGATAACACACCATGTGATTGAATTGAAGCTTCATTTGCCACTCCAAATACATATATTGATGATACATCTCATGTAATTTGTTGTGTAGTAATGAGAGCTCCTCTTAAATTCTTCCTAGTTTTCTAGTCATTCCCTCTAAACACAATGCTAAGAACCCTTTGAAATAAATTTGAGCATCTTTGAGCACAAACTTATCTCCATTTCCCATACCATTGTTTGTACCCTCCATGGAAGCAAGAACTCAAACACCCTCTAAATTCCATATTTCAGGACAAATTTTTGAGGATCTGGTGATTGGGGACGAAGATAAGACAATTTAAAAAGGAAGAAGTAGGAGAAAACTGTCTGGGGTAGTCTTTCCACGACCAACAACTCTGGCACCTAGACGGTAGTCTCACTAGGCTCTGGCACTTAGGCACCATTTTTGGAACATAGGCCCCAGTGCCTTAGTGAACACCATTTTGCCTATAGTCAAATATTTTAAATTCCAATCATGTTTAAATACTTAATTAGTGCTTTAAAATGCTTCTTTAATAGTAGTAGGCCACGATACTACATCTATAATAGACATAAATCAAACCTTACATATTATAGTGGGTTGCCTCCCACCCAGCGCTACGTTTAATGTTGTCAGCCCAACGTATCCAATTGTTTTACTAGGAATGATGCAACATCAAAGTTTATTTTTTAAAAGGGCTTGTTCTCACTAGTAAAAGGTTTCAACCTATTTCTATTTACTTTAATTTTACGTTCAATTTTAATTTTAAGTTTATTTTTAAAAAGGCTTATTCTTACTAATATAAGGTTTCAACCTATGTCTATTTACTTTAATTTTACATTCAGTTTTTAAATCTTTAATATTCACAACCTAATAAGGATGAACCTTTATCCTAATAAATGGTCCCATCAACTTGGACTTAAGTTTTTTGGGAAATAATTTTAATCAAGTATTGTATAATAAAACCCCTTGTTCAGGCTCAAAATCTTTTCTTAAATCTTTTAATCAAGCCAATTTTTCATATTTTCTTTATAAATTCTAGCATTTTCATAAGATTGATTCTTAATTTCCTTGAGCTCATTTAATTGCAATAAATGTTTTTTTCAACATCCTTTAAATTATAATTAAATTCTTTTACAGCCCAATAAGCTTTATGTTCTAACTCAACGGGTAAGTAACAAGCTTTTCCAAATATGAGCCTATAAGGTGACATTCCTATAAGAGTTTTATATGCAGTCCTTTACGCTCAAAATGTAGAATAAAGTTTATCAAACCAATCAATTCTATTAGGATTTACAGTTTTTTCCAAAATTTTTCCAAAATTGTTTTAATTTCATGATTTGATACTTATGCTAAACCACTAGTCTTGGGGTGATAAGCTGTGGCAATTGATTTGATACTTATGTTAAACCACTAGTCTTGGGGTGATAAGCTGTGGCAATTTGATGTTTAATTCCATATTTCTCCAATAATTTGTTAATTCAAAAATTTTTAAAGTGACTTCCCCCTCAATATTGATCACTTTTGGCCTTCCAAATTTGCCAAATATATTTTTTTAAAAAACTTTGAAACACTCAAAGCATCACAATGTGGGAAAGCTACAACTTCAATCCATTTTAACACATAATCCACAACTAATGAGATATAAATTTTTCATGAATATGGTACAAATGGTCCCATAAAATCTAAACACCAAACATAAAAAATTACAACTTTGAAAGTAAAATTTAGGGGCATTTCATCTCTTTTAGAAATATTGCCTACTCTCTGACATTGACCACAAGCTTTCAAATTTATATTAACATCCTTAAACAATGTAGGCCAGTAAAATCTAGAGTGTAAAATTTCAAATGCAGTCTTATCTAGTCCAAAGTGTCCCCAAAAATCATATTATGACATTTTTCTCTAATTTATTGGGTTTCATTAATTGATACAGATCTTTGAATGACTGATTCTCGACATTTTTTATATAAATAAGTGTCATCCCAAAAGTAAAATCTTGCTTTGTAAATAAATTTCTTCTTCTGGTGGCTTGTTAGTCCATATGGTAAAATGCTACCAACTAAGTAGTTAACTATATTTGCATACCAAGGTATATGCCTCTCGGCAACATCATACCACAAGCTTTCAAATATATATTAACATCCTTAAACAATGTAGGCCAGCAAAATCTAGAGTGTAAAATTTTAAATGCAGTCTTATCTAGTCCAAAGTGTCCCCAAAAATCATATTATGACATTTTTATCTAATTTATTGTGTTTCATTAATTGGTACAGATCTTTGAATGATTGATTCTCGACATTTTTTATATAAATAAGTGTCATCCCAAAAGTAAAATCTTGCTTTGTAAATAAATTTCTTCTTCTGGTGGCTTGTTAGTCCATATGGTAAAATGCTACCAACTAAGTAGTTAACTATATTTGCATACCAAGGTATATGCCTCTCGGCAACATCATAAAGTTGTTCATTAAGAAAATTTTTATTTATATCATTCTAAATGTTCTTTTTAGTGTCATGTTCAAGTCTTGATAGAAGATCAGCAATTTGATTATCAACACATTTCCATCCACTATTAACTCTTGTAAAAGAAGGACCCATCTAATTAATCTTGGTTTCACATTCTTCTTTGACATAAGATATTTAACAGTGGAATGATCATAATGCAGAATGCATCTAGCTCCAATTAGATATGGTCCAGATTTATCAAAAGCAGATACTATTGACAATAGCTCTTTTGCAGTTGTTGGGTAATTAATTTGAGCTTCATTAAGAGTTTTGCTGGCATAATATATGACTTTAAAAATCTTATCATATTATTGTCCTAAAACAGCCCCAATAGCATAAGTACTTGCACCACACATTAACTCAAATGTTTTTTCCTAGTTAGGTGAAATAATGATAGGTGCAGTGATTAATTTTTTCTTTAATAAATTAAAGGAGTTTAAACAATTATCATAAAAATCAAAATTCATATCTTTTTCTAAAAGATGGCATAGAGGCTTAGCATTTATTGAAAACTCTTTAATATTCCTCCTATAAGATCTAGCATGTCCTAGAGAACTTCTTACTACTTTTGTTGATGTAGGATATTGTAATTCAATAATAACTTGAATATTTGTTAGATCAATTTCTATGTCATTTCAGATATCTTATGTCCTAACATAATTTCTCTTGTGACCACGGATTGACATTTTTTTTCCAATTGAGAACTAAATTAGTTTCTACATAAAGTTTTAGAACCTTTTGCTAAATGATCTAAATATGAATCAAAAGAGGTTCCCTAAATTGAGAAATCTTCCATAAAGGCTTCAGTTCCTTTCTCAATTAAGTCACTGAAAATAGACATCATATACCTTTGGAAAGTTGCAGGTGCATTACATAAACTAAAAGGCATTCTTTTAAAAGGAAAGTCTCATAAGAACTTGTAAATGTCATCTTTTCTTGATTCTCTGGATTAATAGGTATTTTTACCTCAATTTTAGTTTTTCTTCCTCTTACTGTTTAGGATCTAGCCATAGGAGTTTCCTTTTAACTATCCTAGAAGAATAGAGATGGATCCTACCTACATAAAAATTCATACCACTTCTTCACTCTCTTTGAAACCCACAAGGATGATCATGAACCACCATCACTTAGAAGTTTGAGACCAACATGTGAGGATTCAAAGGATGAGTGCCCATAGGACTACTTGGACTTAGGGCAACGTTGGGTGATTAGGGCTTGGTCTTCCACACACTTAAGCACATCACAATTCCCCACTTTTCCCAAAACCCTAAATCACACTTATTAACCAACCTCCCATACTCTTTAAGAAACTCAAATAGATAGTCCAAAGTCCCTGGTCTCTGATTGAGATGGCTAGGATCAATATTTGAAGGTTCATGAAGAGGTTGACATTTGGTTAGGCTTAGTCCCAAGATGGTTAAGTGTGGTTAACTTCCATGACAAAATACCCCTAAATGCTAAACCCACCTAAAATACCTAATTTTGTCAAAATTTACCAAAATAACCAAAATACCCCTAAGACCCTAAATTTCCAAAAGTGGCCCAAATCCTCAAAATATCTCCAAAAATCATGAAAAACCCTTTCAAGCTACGAATATTACCAAAATACCACAATTTCCCCAAAATTTCTAAAATTCCCATGAAATTGCAAAATTACCAAAACACCCTTCATACCCCAAAAAATTTCCAAAACCTCTCAAATGATTCCAAACCTCCCCTAATCCAATTATTACCACCCCTTGGGCCCAATTTGACCAAATTGACTTTTTTTTTACCAAAATTCCAATTTTGCCCCTAATTTTCCTAAAATCTCCAAAATTACTCCAAATTTTCCCAAATTCCCCAAATTCACTTTAAATTTCCCCAAAATCAATTTAAATCACCTAATCTTTAATTATCCCCAAATCCACCAAAATTGCTTAAATTTCCCAAATTGCCTTTAAAGGCCCAAAACCCCTAATTTGCACCTGATTGATCAAATTGAACCTAATTTTCATCCAATTCCTTCATAACCTACCCAATTTCAAGGTTTAAACTTAATTTCAGTCAAACCCAAGCCCAATTTCATTAGCACATGGTTAATTTTGATTTAAGTCCTTCATGCATATTTTAAAAGCCCATACCAATATGCTTTTCAAAAAAACCATGACATTGATTTTAAAAGGCCCAAATTGTTCCCACATGACATAAAATCTCTTATACATCATCCCATTTTAATTTAAATGTTCATCATGGGCATCATAACAATCATACCATACATACAAATGATCTTTTATCAAAATTGGGCATGATGGCATCTTTTCACCAAAAAACTTCATAAAAATAAATTCCCTTTCCATGAAAGTTCCCCATGGCATCATACATGGCATGAAATGTCCCATGGAGCTTTCCATGGAGATTCACGAAGTCAAATTTGCCAAAAATGGCTAAAGGAGGCAACTCTTTCTTCTCCCTCTTTCATTTGGACTTCCCCCTTTCATGATACATCTTAGCCTTGGTTTCACACCCAAACCAGCCATTCACACTCACCTAAACCTGCTTTGGGGTGAAGCCAATAATTCTAGACACCTTGGGCAAGACTAGCCCTTGGAAAAAAGGGTTAAACCCAAGCTTGTCTAACATAACCTAAACCTCATTCCCACTTTGGATCTTCACCATGGGCACACCTCAGACCAAATTGACTTGACTCCGCAACTTTCCAGACCACCCTCAGTTTAGAGGAGACCTGACTCTGGTCAGCCAGCCACCATAGCCTCTATAAAACACCATGCCCGAGGTCCCAATTGGAGAAAACCCAAAACTAAACCCACCTGAGCTGGCTCAACCTAATTGGCCACTAGAGCTCTTCTTCCCTCCACCTAAGTGGCTAGGCCTTTCTGCCACTCTAGCTTGCTCTATTGGCCACCATGGCCATGGTTATAAGCAAGACCACCCCATGGACAAAAGAGGATAGTGCTGAAAACTTAACCAAACTCTGCCAAAATTTCTTCAAACCCTCTAGCTGTCCAGAAAAGGCAATCCCCACAATTTCCTTATCCTAATTCCCACTGCCAAAGCCTAATTTCTTCACCCAATTTCAGGGCTTTTCACAACCATACATTGAAACTCATCAATTCCCTAAATTGATTAGCTCTTGAGCTTCATAATGGTAATAGAGGAGGTTCCCCACTAAAATCATCATCCCTAGAGCCCTCTGCAACAGACTTTTACCAAGACAACACCACCCCTTGATCGAGCTCATACTCAGACCCAACCCCTGACCAAATTGGCACTTGAAGGAGGTTCGTCAGCTCACAATAAAGCTCAGGAACAAATCCAATTGAGACTACACCTCTTAGACTAAGGTATGGATCAAAATACCCAAATTTGGCCTTGGTTTAGGCTTTTATGAAGAAAAGTTTAAGTTCATGGGCATGTAACCTTATAGATGTCTTCGTCTCGGTTAGATGCACGTGCAGGAGCAAACCCTGCATGATTTGGTTGAGAATAAAGGGATAATTTAGGGTTAAAAAATGAATAGTTTACGGGTTAGGTCACTTGGGGATGATGACTAGGAGCCGAAGTCGTCCGATCCCGCGTGTATCTGACAGACAGACCATATTGCCTAAGACGAAAATATGGAGCAGTAAAGGTGGGATGCGTGGCAGCTGACACAGAAGGTGGAGTCCAGTAGTGTGGCGACGTGTGGAAAGCTTGGAGTTGCCGAGGATTACGTGGCACCGACGTGGATAAATAGAGAAATAGCCAATTTTTTATTTAAATTAATTTAAAAACTTAGAAAATTCTGAACATGGTGTAGAAACATTATAAAAATAAAATAAAAATACACCTGTGCTCAGTGAACAAAGGAAAATCATGTGGACAAAAAATAAAAATATTTGACTTATATTTATTTTTAAATTAATTAAATACTCTAGATCTTGTTTAAATCATAGATAATTAAATATTAGCCACCATTAGTTTACTCTCTCTATGTCCAAAAGTATTCTCTAATTTTTCCAAAGTAAAAAAACACTTCTCATCTGGTGAACCCTAATTTCCAAACTTAAAGTCATATATTTGCTTAAAATAATTACATAAATTAAAATAAGAGTCAAAAAATTATGAAACTTGTTTCTGTAGGTTCACTGTGTTTATAGGGACATAAGAAAAATAAATTTTAAATTTAAATCTTCTTATAATATAAGTTCTTGATTTAAGTCATTAAAATGCATAAAAAATGGAATAAATAAAATGTACTTTAAAAAAAATCATAAAAACTGATCCTTGTTGAAGGTATTGAACATATTAACCCTCTATAAGATTTTAAGACCATTTTAAATTAATTTAAGTACTAAAGTTTAATTTTTAAGGAAAAAATGAAGTTTTGACATTAAAATAATTATAATAATTAAAATATAACTAAAAAAATTTTGAAAAGTGGTTTTAGGAGTTCCTTGTGACAAGGAGCACCTAAGAAAAATAAAATTGACATTAAAATAAATAGTTCATTTTTGAGCTATTTTTGAATTTAAAAATAATTAAAAAATTAAAAATCATAAAATTATAATAATGCACCAAAGTGTCCTTAATTGTTCCCTAACCACTTGGGATCAATTAGAATATTTTTTTAATTTCCTAAATAAAGATATGTACTTTTAAATGCCTAAAAATGTATTTTTCCTAATTTTCATTAAAATTAATTATAAAAAATAAAATAAAAAAGTAGAAAAATGATAAATAAATTCATCCAAGTTTCCTGAAGTTAGAGAGATGAATGAAAAATATAAAATTGAATTAAAAAAATGTATTTTCTATTTGTTTAATACTCAAAACAAACAAATCATTATTATAATTAAAATAAAATTCAAATTTTTTGAATTTAGTGTGAGTGTCCCGCTGACCGAGGTGAACCTTCAATAATTTTTTCAAGAATAGAAACTTTACATTGATTGATTAAATAAATTAACTTTGGAAATTCCTATTTTTGGACTAAAATAATTATCTAAATTGAAATTAACATTCAAAAAAATTGATTCCTTCTCTGGTGTCTCAATTAACCCATGAGAGATAGGTAAGCAAATTACCATGTCCATGAAAATTAATTTAAAAATTTTATGGAAATAGGAGCCTTAGGGGCAAAATTGTAATTCCCACCCTTTTACGCAAATTAAAAATTAAGATGGATTAAAAGCTTAAAGGGCAATTTTTTGATCCTAAGTAACATCCCAAAGTGATTAATACATGAGGGTAAGAGGTAGAAACCATTTAATCCCACTTTTAAAAAAGAAGGGTATAATTGTAATTGTCCCAATTGTTGAACATTGTAAGATGAATTGATTTGAATGATTTAAATATTTGGGATATAAGTTAGGAAGTTAATAACATACCAATCTAGAATCGCCAAACCAATGAATGAGTCATAAGCTAATCGTTTAATTAAATATTATTAATTTTACCTCTTTCTTCAAAATTACTTGAGCTTTGTAGTGAACTAAGTTCAATCTAAGGATGCTTTAGGATTAGTTGGAAATTGATCCACAATTAATATCTCTCAAACACTACAAGCTCAAACTTGCTTGTCCCCATTCTCATGGGTTAATTGAGATGGAACCCAATAAACCTCGAGATGATCCATTCAACAACATAATAAGTTCAAATGAGCTCGAGATAGTATATAGGTTTCCTAAGAGTTGCTTAGGGCTATGCTCCGAGCACTTTTATACTTTTTTGGACATTTTGAAGAATAGTTGAACTCATTATGCTTTGTTCCAGAAATTCATCCTTAAAACCCTTAGGGACTCTCCAAGTTATGAATTGTGGTCTCTTTTGAATTTAAGCCATTAAGGCTAAATTGCCCATTAGTAGTTTCTTTTACTTTTACTTTGCAATATATATATGATTATGGATGCTAACATTTCAGCGGGAGCAGCGAGAAGATGACAGGTATGCATTTATAGTTTATTAAATGTCATTTCATTTATGCAATTTATTACCGCTTTAATTTATTATGCATGCTTGATTGAAACACCATTTAAAACATAAAAAAAAAAATACTAAAATTAAGATAATTTTTTTTCAAAATTAAAACAATATTAAAAAAAACAAAAAAAATAATATAATACATACTTTTGAATTTACGGGAGTCTCTCGGATGAGGTAACCCATGGCTGCTAAAGCGATAACCCTGGATTAAATGAGCTTAAAAACTCGTTTAGACTAAGTAAATTCAAAATAAAATGGTGGTACCAGAACGAGAGAACCGTGGGATCCTAACTGTTGTCTCTTTAATCAACTTTAACTCCTCCGCCCATATATTTGTACAACAAAACTTGACATGAAAACTGTAAAAACTTTCGAACATTAGACCTTAGGATTGCCACATCAACGAGACCTTTGGAACATTAGACCTTAGGATTGCCACATCAACGAGAATCTTAGAGATAATACCATGGGCAACATGACAAGGATGAACATGAAAACAACTTCGAGAGAGTAACCAGATCTACAATAGAATATCTTTATTTAGAATTAAATAACAAGCCGTAGGACTGTGAGGTAGCCTGTCTAGTACAAAATAAATCCTCAACCCATCTTTAGGCCTTTGCACAGACACTTTGTGTAATTTAAACCCTAATTCAATTTAGGGTTCGAGGTTGTCGTTTGTCATGACATAAATCCTCATATCTTCCAGGTTGTTTTTATGACCACATCATGCAACTGTAAGCCCTAAATAATAAAATTGACAGGAAGAAACATCAAGTAACATCTTTTATAAATTGCAGCCAAACAATAGGATAATCTACAATGTTACTAGGATTTTCTATCAGATCAATAACATCTCCTACCTTTTATTCCTTTGGATTCGTGAAAAATAATTATTCATATTTGATCTAATCCCATTTGAAATTCTAATGTCCAGTCTTGAAAACCTTAAACTTTGAAATTCTTGAGAGCAAAACCATTAGTCTGAATTGAGAGTATTCTTATGCAACTTTGGTTACTTATGATGTAATTAACTATAGGGGCTTGCCTCTATAATGAACTTTGGAACCCAACTTCCTATCTAATATTCTAGATTAGATGAGGAAATTTGTCGACTTGTAAAAAAACTAAAAAATGGTTTCACAGACTAAACACATGTCATAAATCTTTTAGTTTATTTAATCAAGAATTACTTGCAAGGGCATCTTTTTTGGTTTTATGCTCGATTATTTAAAATATTGTATATATGAGATCAATTTGGTCTCATATTTTCAAAATGAAAACATTATTTTTCAAAATTAAAATACTAATTTTCTAAAATAAAAAAATAACACACACACACACACACACACACACAAATATATATATAAATCTAAAACTTATTTTTCAAAACCACAAAATTAACTTGATAAATATTTTTGGCTGACAATTTCTAGCAACTATTTCCCGAACTAGTTCTTCTCTCCTTCAATGAATAGATCATTTTGTTGTCATAAATTGGTAGCGTGCCCATGCCATTCATGGACCAAGCTACCATTCTTCCATTAACATACCTCGCTCATTTCTACCTTGAGCAGGTATAGTAAACCTCTTTTGGATTCCAGAGCCACTTTTTAGACACCCCTAAATCGAGAGGTTCATGAATCCTTCCGCCTCTTGGGATTGAGGTGTACCCCCAATAATTATTAGCCTAGGAGCGGATCTGTCGAGACGAGTTCAGTGCAAAGTCAACCCTTCCTCTTCAGTTCAGATTGGGTCCTTTCCTTTTCCTTCTTCTTCTCTATGCCAAATTGTTTTAATAAATTATGCCAAATTTCTAGTTTCATAGCCTTTATCTAATAATAAAACATTAATTAATGCCCGATATAAATTAAAAACATAAATCAGATGTGTTCAGACAATGTTGGTTGCAAGAATTCTTTTCTTTCCATCCTCGCTACAATGGAAGGAAGCATAGGATGATACTCACATTTTAAATCCTCTCTGCAGAAGATGTTTACGCCAAAGTTAATATTCATCTTCACTATTGGGATGGAATTGGCTTGGCCTTCAACAAGAGCGAGCTTCCCGATGGAGTTGTCATTCATTTTGGACAAGGGTTTGACAGTACTGACATCAAGTTTGGAGATGTTACCATCACCGTATTGAAAACTAGGACACCTAAGACCATTGAGCCAAAAGTGGAGATCAACCTAAGGTCAACCCATAAGTTCCTTCCCCTGAAGAGGGTGTTTGTTGAAAAAGAAATCTATTGTTTCTACAAAGTCTGTTACAGCTCTGGGAAGTACCCCCAGGATGGTTGTCGCTACCCCTACCGGTCTAGTCGTCATGGTTTTCGCTACCCCTGCTAGTATAGTCATCACTATACCTATCACCATTCCCGCCCAACTCAAAGGAAAGGGTGCTCAAGTGGATAATGAACCTTCCACCGTGGATGGTTTGACATCTCTCACAACACCTTTAGTTTTTGAGGTAGGATCTAGCTCGAGGCCCGCACCTCTGACCCGAGTATAGAGGAGGAACAAGAACAAGAGAGTTGCTAAGGTGAAAAGGATAAAAGTTACTAAGGATGTTGTCCCTGCAAGAAGTTTGGATTATCTGAGACTTCACCGTTGTTGGGAGAAAGCAAGTTCCACCTGTTATCTGCTGCTCAAGATGAGTAAGATGCTAGGAAGATTGCTTCTACACTACCTTAACTTTTCCACTACTATGGTCGGTGGGAGAAGAAAACCAAGGCCATGCCGATGGCTCAATTACAAACTATAATTGAGAAGCTAGAAGTGAAGGAAAATTTTTCAGTCAATGAGATTCTCCGAAGGATAAGACGAGTACCTGCTAAAGCCCGTCATGAGCCGAGGCTAGTTTTGGTAGAGAAACCCCGTTCACCAAAAAGAGAATCAAGGAAAGAAGATGGATCGTATACCGTAGTATCTATTTAAATGATAGAGCTCACACCACTGTTCATTGTGTTCATAAACTATCAACATTAAAGGAGATGGTATGGTGACCCAAGATTGTCGGGCCGGTAACTAACAATAGGAGTTAGGTTAGAAGTTTTGAGAAGGGTCTCAAAAATGGGGACGTCATTCTTACCTTGGAAGAGAAGATTCAAACACAACTAATGGATCTCAAGTCTTATATGGGATGTTCTATTGAGGAAACCTTGGAAAATTTGAGGACAGATCTCAAGTAGTTGTCTTAAGAAAGGAAAAATAAGTCCAATGAAGAAAAAGAGGAAGATTTGACCGATTACATGAAGGAAGAATATGCTGAAATAAATGTGATTGAGAATCGAGCATCATCTTCTTCATGGGAGGCCCAGACACTCGTAGAGGGGGATGATCTAGAGACATTACAGAGACTCCTTCAACAGAGAGACAAGATGATCGATTGCATGAAGAAGATGATGGAAGAGACGATGGCCAACATAGCCACGCTTCAAAGCCAGCCTCAACCACCGAAGGAACCGCCCACATAAGTTGTCTAGATCAAGGAAGGAAGGAAGGAAATCACCTCCATCAACAAAGAAAAATAACCTAAAAAAGATACTATTCAAAGTTTAATACCAGAAAAGGATCTCATGCTGGTAGTTGAACAGCCAGTGCGAGAGGCCCTAGCTCATTCTAAAGGAGGGGTATTGATTATGAGGGGTAAATTTTATTCCGAAGAGTTCAATTTCATCTAATATCCTAAAGGCTTCATACCATCTCCATTTAAGACTTTTTATGGGACAGAGAATCCCGACAGCACATTGGCCACTTCAGTGCGAGTTGTCGTAATGCGTGGGGGGGAGGGTTAGTGATGCTTTGTTGTTTCGCCAGTTTGTTAGCAGCCTCTCTAGAGTTGCCTTTGAATGATATGCAGAGCTGCCTAATGGTTTAGTTAAGACATTTGTAGAATTAGAAAACCTATTTTCAATAGAATTGCTAGGGCTAAGGACCACATCATCGTTGGTGATCTTGTGGTTATGAAAACATGACCAGATGAGACATTGGTGGACTATATTTTACAATGGAGGAACCTCAGCATGAAATGCAAACCACGAATCTAGGAACAACATGGAATTGGAATTCTGCTAAGAGCATCCATGACCTGATAGCATTTTTCCTCAAGGGTTTTACCATCAAGACCTTTGAGAAGTTTTTTAGCAAGGCTACTAGTCTTTAAGAGGAAGTGAAGCAACTCAGTTTTGTGGAAAGGAATGATAAGAAAAAACCAGTAAAGTCCTTCGAAAAAATCTGGTACTATCTCAGTGATAAATAAGGGTAAACAATAAATGAAGATTCAGACAGAATGACGACAGCGGAGTCACCAGCTGCCACAGCAGGATGATCAACAATCATCTCAGCAGAAGTACTATCAGACAAAGAGAAAACAAAAATTATCAGAGATCTAAGCAAAGTTTATCTGTTTAAAGTTGAAGTAGTGGGTAAGATGTTCTGCAGCCTAGTGAAGAGATATGATTTTCATTTGTTAGAGCCTAGAAAGCAATAGGATGTGGATAAGAAAGATCATCTATTGTACTGCCCATATCATAGAATGCTAGGGCATAAAATGGAGGACTATTTCACTTTCAAGAATTGACTCGAGGTCAACCTCAAGAGAGAGAACATAACAATCCTAAAAGAGTATATAAAAGAACCTAAAAGAGAGGTTTTGTTAATGTCATTTTGGCTGATCCTATTGTTCTGATTAACCCGTACATTACCGATGATTGATGGAGTGTAGCATGAGAAAAATCCTCGAGTAAGATGCCACATCAGATACAAATAGCTTCAGTGTATGCTTCAATTCAGAGTTTGAGACCAGCTTAGCCAGCACTATTCATTGCAACTGAAGAGTAGCCCCAAAAGGAGAAAATGGAGAAGTCCATGGAGGAAAAAGAGAGTGAAGACCCAAGTAGCAGACTAGGGGTTGCTTTTCCTAGGTTGTTGTTTCTAATTTGGGGGAGAAATACCTGGAACCTCTGACTCTGTATGATTATTTATTTGCCTCCATGAGGTACTATACTGAGAAGAGTTCTAATGTTGTCTACGTTTTGACTGTTTTTAGCGATAACGTATCTAACGACAACCAACCTAATCTAGATTTTGATTTTTATTCTAATAGTAATTATCAAATAGTACAAAACCCCAGCGATCGTGATAAGGTGGAGGGTTCCGATGAGGACATTTACAATAGCTACGGAAGTGATGTGCTCCTTTGTAAATTCTAGGGAACACCCATCAAAATTGAAGTTGAACCCTCAGACTATGAGATGACTCCAGAAAAGCTAGTTGTTCTAGTTCAAGAGGAAACACCTACAAATTCAATGCAAAATATGGAAGAAATAACATAGATCAACTTAAGATGCAGAAAAATTCTACCTCTGAGAATGGGCACAAAAAACCTGTGAAGTAGGTGGTTACTCAAGGAGAGCCGATTCCACCAACAAACGAAATACCCATTTGGAAAGGAACTAAGGATACTAGTAGCAATAAAGTGGAGTACAACTTGTTATCCCATATTCAAAAGTTTCCCCCAAACTAAGCATCTTTGAGGTGTTGATCCTGTCGAAGGAGATGAGGGAAACTCTATTTAGGCCTTGCTTAATCAGTAGATTTGCTTAGCTTAGTTGGCTGATAACTCTATGGATGAGGCCTGCTCATTAAGTGAACAGTCTGGTGTTACTTTCATGGACAATGACTTGTTGCTCGGTACAACGGACCATAATCGACCTTTGTACATTGATCCCAGTTAAATATAGTTGTGTGAAATTTATAAAGTTGACTTCGCTTTGTAAAGTTGCCAAAAGCTTGATGTGGTATTTTAGTAATAGTAATGTTAAGCTCTTAAGGTTGGGATTCTACGCAAGTATACATATCGTTATCAAAGAATATAAGAGTTTATGTTTAAGTCCCAAATATCGATCCCACGGGGAAGGTTTAAATTTGAAATGATAAATTAACTAAGAAATTTATAGAAATCAAACAAATTTACTATCACTAATTTTGAATGTGTAAGATGCTAATAAAACTAAAATATTAATTACTAGCAAAATTTAAATGCAGAGTTTAAAACAGTAACTACTAAACTATTTTTATGTGATGAAGTTTTCTAATATGAAAATCCATCTTTCCCACTAAAATGAGATTTTTGGTGAAATGAGATGAGATACTAGTTTAAATTTGTATTGTGCCTGTCGGCGCTATTTTGGGGATTAGAGGGGAGTTGCCCGTAAGAAGCTGTCGGTCATCAGAATCGAAATTCTGTCGCCCGCCTCATAAGTACGTTGTAGTATGAAATCAAACTGACCCCATATTTTTCATAGTTTAACATGAAATAGTATTGTACCTCAAATCCTGCATCTATCTCGGAGGATAAACACAAGACTTGAGGATGAGGCCCGATCAAATAAACTAAGGAAAGTATGACATCCGTTTGGTCTGGGAAACATTTGAATTTGCCGACAAGTTCCTCTATTTAGTATGAAGGATTAAATATGGTTTATATTAAGCTCGGTTCGGACATGCTTCCTATAAGGGCAAGCCCCTATAGTTAATTACATTTTATATCTTCAAGGAGCTTAAAGGAATAGGACTTTTCAAGTAAATCAGACAAAGAGGTGTGAAAGGGGAATGTCTCAAACTTGGAACATTTTATGGAATCAAAAGGAAGAGAGACTAGGGGACATCACAGATCCTGAAGAGAACCTCGGTGACTGCCCAAAAGTATCCTATTGTTTGGCTTCAGTTTTAGAGAGGAAGTATTTAATGTTTCATCTTGTAAATTTTATTAATTAAGGCTTACATTTGTGTAAAATGATTACACAAATAGTTTGGAAGATGTGAGGATTTAGCTCGTGACGAACAACAGCCTCGGAATCCTAAGGAAAGTTAGGGCTTATATTGTATAGCAGACCCATATAAAGGCCTAAAGATAAATTGAGGATTTATGTCGCATAAGCAAACAACCACTAATTCGTATGGATTTGTTGTTTAATTCTAAGGAATGGTTTAGTTGGTGTAGACATATTTTGTTGTTGAAGATAGTCATGCTACCCACAATGCTAGCTCCAAGTTCTTCATCATAGCGAGTTTAAGTTTTCTAATGTGTCAATTCATGATGCCAAATCAAATGTTCCCAAGGTTCATGGTTATTTAAATAACATGGGGCATATTAAAGTTAATTAGAGCTACATTAGTTAGGATCCTACGGTTCCCTCATTTCGGTACCACTATTTTCTTTTGGATTCACTTAATCCAAATTAATTTATTAAACTCAACTCAATGAGTTTCATACTTTCATTTAGACTGTGGGAAATCTCGTTAGCAACCGTAGGTTACCTCCTCCGAGGGATTCCCGATCATCCGATAGAGACGTTTTAATTTAGTTGCAATTGTTGTTCTGTTGTTTTATTTGTGATTAAAGTTTGAGTTATCTTATATTTTGAATTTTGTGGCGGTGAATTTTATCTTATTTGATTTTTAAATTTTTGTTTCAGTTTCAGTTCTGTGACTATCCTAAAAGTTTCAGTTTTGACATGTAGGGTGACATCGTTGTTTAACATGCAAGTTCGCGAGTAAGAAACAATAGGTAAAAGTAAATTGCAATGTAATAACTTTAAAAAGCATACCTGTCAATTTTTCTCGTTTCTCCACTTGAAAGTTCAATACTTGCAAGGCATATATATATATATATATGTATATATA
>NW_018252322.1:28108-28876 GCF_001263595.1 Phalaenopsis equestris
ATTTTTATTTTATTTTTGTGATTTTTTTACACAAAGTTATGGATTTTCTAAGTTAAGGGTATTTAAAAAAATAAGAAAAGCCCTATTTATCTATTTAAACTGCGCGTGCAACCTCATCCTACGACGGCTCCGAAGGCATGCATGGCGTGCTCTGGTTGGACGCCGCCGTCCATGTAGCGTGCTAACTCGGCCCACGGTTTATGTTCCAAAGTGCTGTCCGGCTCGATCTTGGCCATCCATGTGATACACGTGCGATCGAATGACTCCTCGTCATCGTCCCTGATAGAATGATCCCGTGACCATCCACTCTAAAACCCTAAGATCTCAGCCTAGACTCAACCAAATCACTTTAGGTTTGATCCTATGGACTCGTATAAGTGAGACAAACACATCCATATGGTTAATGTACCACGAAATCAAGCCTAAGTAGATGGATAATCAAAATAAGCTCGGGAGGAGGAGAGGTTTTATACATTTGCTCTGAGAAGGGAGGCTTCAATCAGAGATGCTCGACATGTTTGTTGGGGTCCAAGGAGGCTAGGTATTGAGTCCCTGGTCTTGGTCTAAGGCCTAGGTATGAATTCAACCAAGCTTGATTTTAGGTGTTGGTCTAGAGCTATGGTGGAGGCTATTTCAGAGGGTAATTTGATAAGGCTTTGTCTTCTCTTGTTGTTGTGAAGGTATGGGCACAAGTAATTGAAGTTTGGTGGAGCGTGGAGGTTTGTTGGGTACCGTCCTGGTTTCCGACAAGGTTTCAAGCTCAAAATT
>NW_018252323.1:0-9532 GCF_001263595.1 Phalaenopsis equestris
CTTGTCCTTGAAATCAAATGTGATTCTTATCATTTATTGACTGAGATAATACCATTTTGGATTTTACATGTTCTCACAACAAGTATTAGTATCTTAGCTGACCAAATCAAGAAGTAAATGAAGTACAGAGTTTAAAATCATCACAACTTCTTCCAACATTAAAGTCTAATACTTCACACAAATTCCCTCCAATACTTAATTACGTATCATTTTAAGGAAAAAAATAAGGAAAACTACTCAGAATTCATAAAGAAAACACAACCACACTTGATTTTAAAAGTAGAAATCATGCACACAAACAAGAAATCTAAATTAAAACCAAATGTAGTCACAAAGATAAAAAATTATCTCAAATTTCTCTCCACCAAATGTCTTGAAGTCCTTTTGAATCTCTTCCTTCACTCACATTACAAATTAAAACTTAAAATAAAAAAGAAAAAATGGGTGGCGGAGGCAACGATGGATGGTGGCTGCGGTGTATGTGGTGGTTCACACTAGTTGGTCTGGATGGATGGATATTGATTGGTGTCTCCCATGGATGATCCAAGTCTTCTTTATAAAAATCCTTGAGGTGTCTTGTTGTCTCTTCAAAATGTGTCCCCATTCAATGAATCTTCTTGAAGTTGCCTCCTTTCAAAAACTAATTGAATGAATTTTTGTGTCTAATAATTATTTCACACGTTTTTATCAAGGGTTTCTTCAAACATCTATTTAAAAAATTGTCCAAATTCAATGAATCATCAAATAACTACTTTTGACAGTTAAGCACGGGGTACCTGGCCCTTAGTACCAATTCATCTTTGCACCTTCTTCGATTTTGCTCCAAATTTGATCCTTTTTCACATCTTTTACCCTTTTTCATTCACTTGATTGTACCTGAAAAAAAAAACACACAATTACCTTTCATTAAAGTGCAATATCTAAAAAATAGGTATAAAAATGTGTACAAAAATATTATATATTTTAGGTGTATAAAAGAACATAGAAATATATATTCCTATGCTAATTCTTGTTGTGCGAGTAAACTTTTTTAGTTTAATTTCATGTTGGCATGTTTAGTTTGGATTTACTTTATGTTGCATATTTTTTTGTCTTGATGAATACTTGTAGAAGTTTCTGATATGGTTGATAGAATTTCGGAACTATATTTATTCATGCTTATATTTTTTCTACTAAATGTTATACATGTTAAAAATCAAGTTTGGGGGGAAGAAAATTATTTTAAATTTTTTTATTTGCTTTAGTTTATAAAGTATTATCTGTATGTTAGAGTAGTATTTTATTTTGTAATTTTCATGCTATACATATTGGTTTGAGATTTACTACTACACACACCTATTTTTACTTACTACCCTTACCTGAATGTTTTTTTATGTTTGGAGCCCTGTGATAGATAATTCTATTAAATTTAACATTCTTCATACTTGATATGTACTGTAATATTCTAAACTATTTAAAAAATCAAGTTTGTGGGGGGGGGGGGATGAAAAATCATTTTTAAAACTTAACTTTATTTGTTCTGAATCGCTTGTATTTAATTTGTTATCACCATTTAAATGACATGTACTATGTGGTGTTATCTTTAAGATATTAAACTTTTGATTTTTAGGAATGATATGAAAGAACTTAGTAGAAAAGTTAGTAAAAAAAATGAAAGTTAAGATATTTAGTAAAAAATTATCAGGGAAATCATTTTACTACTTATAGTTGGAAAATTGAATTTTTGAAAAATTAAGGATTCTTTGAATAATACTTTTTAAAGAATTTAGACTCTATGGAAATTCCTTCTAAAACCAATACTTGATTTTAAGTTAAGGATAGAAAGTGAGTTTTTAAATTTACAAAAAAGATAATGAAATTCAAAATCATTAAAGGTCTCTCCAGATATAGTAATCCTCACCTAAAAAAAGAAAAAAAATGATAAGAATTTAAAAGATCCTAAAATGAAAAGAAAAGGGAAAGAAAAAGAAAAAAAAAAGTAAAGTAAAGTTGAAAAAGGGAGGAGAAGCTTGAAGAATAGGCCCTAATTAAAAATTTGTTTTGTTTGAATATCTATAATAAAGAAAAATTAAGATCAATTCTTCACTTAATTATAAAATAATTAGTAAAAAAGTATTTTCAATATAATTTTCTAAAAATGTAAAGTTTGAAGAAATTTTATTTGTGTCTGAATTAAATAGAAAATCAGTATTCCTAAATTTAATACTAAATGTTCTGATACCTTAGATATCATCTACATTATTAGAAAATTTTCTAAGTTGGACTATAACATTTTTAAAATAAATTTTTAGTTATGTAACAAGTAAACCCACTACAACAGGATAAAAATTTTAATTTTTAAAGTTATAGTGTTACTTGGGGACAAGTAACGTTGAAATTTGGGGGTATTGATCCAACTAAAAATTACCTACTTTCAGTGTACATTCCATGATCATTTTATGTACATTTTTAATGATATTACACCTTAAAGGAAGCTATTTTGCAAGTTTTTACCTTTAGGTACAAGAAATGGACTTTTAGCGAAAATGGAGCAAGAACTGCCATTTGGAGTCAAATTGAGCATGGAAGAAAATTCTTACGTGACACATTTTGTTATGTCTTTCTATGCTTAATCTCCTTTAAATTTATCAAAATTTTTTTAATAAAATTACATATCAAACAAAGGTTATTTTCATGTATATCTTGTAGGTATATCAATTTGGACCGCAATAAAGCTGAAACAGGGTGAAATAGTGGAGCTGCCAGTGAGGTGGTGTCTAGGTGCTAGTGACGATGAGAGAACGGTGCCCAGGAGCCAAAAATGGTGCCTAATCACCAAAAATCATCCACGGACAGATTTGGACAATTTTTGGGGGTTTTAGGATGTTATTGAAGCTTCTGGATGGCTTGCTTGCCCCATGGAGTGGTTAATTGAATCTAAACACTTGGAAAGGCTATTGGATGAAGAGATGTGTCTCTTGAGTAAAGGGGTATGTCTTCTGGATGAAGAGACGCGCCTCTTGGAGAAAGGAGTTGTCTCTTTAAATAAGGGCGTTGGTACCTCTCATAATAAGTAATTAGGAGAGTATTAGGAGGAGTTTTTGAAAGATTTTCGAGAGAGTTTGGTGTGAGTTGATGGAGATGTAGATTTCCATCATATCTGGAGAGGTTGGTGAGGAATTTTGAGAGAAATGTGGAAGGGAATTGTATGAGCAATGCATGGATTGGCAAAGACTTTGTTAGAGATATTTTTCATCTTTTTTTCAGAGGGAAAAATTTATGTATTGAGTTCTTCATTATGTTGTAGTTGTTGTAAACACTCTCTAGTGGATTTTATTTGATTTAAATGAAGTTTTCTATTATGTTTTATCCATGCTTTGTAAGTATTTTTCTTTACTCTTTTATTTTAACATGAAGTGGTGGCATGTGTAGGAAAATTTGGCTTATGATACATTAGTTTTTATTTTAATGTGATGAGTAATATCTCCTTCACTTCATTGACATAACTTAAGTGGCAATAGACTATGTTAAAATTTGTTGTAAGTGAAACTAAAACTCGGGAGAGCAGTTGGAGAGCAGTGATCTCGCAATAAGAGTAAACTCTTATTGTCTGGTTGGCTGTTGCAAAATAGTATGGGCGACATGCAAGTTGTAAGGAAATATAATTCATGATTTGTTTCTATTAGAAGCTTCTAGGTGACAAATAGTTGTATAAAATTAATAAAATACTAAACATACCTATATGCTCGAAACAGAGTAGGTAGACATATATTCCTTATTGGCAATTAGTTTATTACATAATTATATCAATTCTCTTACTGCTTATGTCATTATCATCATTTTATCTTTTTTGGCAATGAATTGGATGTATGTTTAAAAATTTAGATTTGCTTAAAAATTTTCTTATATCATAAATGTGATGGTATTTTCACTGGCACTTAATTAACTTTACAAACTAATCACATGTACTGTTAAAATTTGTTGAGAAACTTATAGACCCGAGAGGGCTATGCTTTCTCCAAGTAGTGTGTACCACATTTCACTTTGGAAATAGCAGTGACGTTCAACTTAGGGGGAGTGCAAATAAATAAGGAGATAAGATTTGATGGGCATAGAATTTATGTTTCTAGGTGAGAGGCTAGATTCTTTTATTAATTTGGTCTAGAGATTGGAACTAAGTGTCACTGGTAGGTCCTACAGAGAGGGCACAATGTGTAATCTAGGAGTGAGAGATTAGAATCTACTCATACTACTATACATGCATACACCAACTTTAGATTAGCCAATGTTTTATACATAATATAAATAAGTAAAGAATAGGTATGCTTCTATTTGTCACTATAACATTATATTTTAAAAATTTCATTCCTATACATTATCTTGGTCAACGTACGAGAAGGGTAGTATTTAACTTCTCAAAATTATCTAAACCAATTACTCCAAATAAGTTATCTTTAGAACTAATAATTACATTTATCAATAGTTGTTATGCTCACATTTAATATTTGCATTTAGGAGTAGTTGCTAGATGAAACCCCATCTTAATCGACCGTCTAACCTTAGACTTTATAGTAGTAGACTATGATTTCGCCTAAGGGCTCTCTTACCTCGCTTTTCTGTGGGATCGATATTGGGGCCACTAAAGAAAACCCTATTTTACTTGAAACGATATGTATAATTTTGTAGTAATCCTAGTGTGTAACCTATTTTCTAAATTTTATAACATTTCAATTTTGCACACTAGCTGCTAAATATAAATTCAGGTCAGGTTTTCTTGGTCATTTTTTTAAGCTAAATTACTACGTAATTGTGGTAGGGTCAGTAAACATAAAGGTTTCGCTGGCTAGAATGGCTGTCATAAATTCTTTAGTATATTTAATTGAGTCTTACTATTAAGTAATGTGTCTATTCCTCTAGATAGGTATGTCACTTGTAGTATTGTACTTGTTTATTTAGACTATTGCATATATGAGAGTGATTTGGTCTCATATTTTCAAAATTAAAATATTATTTTCCAAAATAATATATCTTTATTTATTAAATTAAATGTATTCTCCAAAAAGGCAACCGAAAAGTTCTAAAAAAATTGCCAAATGAAAGTTTGGATCCTCAGATAGAGTTCCCTCAAATTTGTTTTTTTGCACCATAATGATAGTGGGCTTAAGTTCAAAAGTGTTCGCTTCTACAAACAGAGTTTGAATACCTAAGTGGATTTTATCTATCATAGAATTAACATATTCCCATAATGGTCTTTCGGCATTATGATGTTCTTCAATTGATTCTTGAGTATCTATGTTTACTTGTTAATTATTCACCATTTCTTCTTTAAGTTAAATTATTTTTTTGTTGTTTTCTAGTTTTACTATTAGCTCTCTCTAGTTCTAAATTTTAAGGTTCAAGTTCTGTTGTACCTTTCTTATGCATTTGCTAACTAAAGGTTCAATAGTAGGTTTACACACAAATAAATAGTGAAACAAGAAAAATCAAAATAATGTTGAAAGTTCCAAATCTAAGTCTAATAGTTCAAATAAAATTATCCTAAGTTCTTCACTATCGTGTCCATGACAGTGGTGTTAGAAAAGCTTGACCCCTGATAAATACTTCAACGCTTAGGAGGATCACGCAAGTGCATGGTCAAAGTAGTATCAAATGTTTTTGAGTTTAAAATGTCAATCCCACAGAGAAACATGGTGAAAAAATTTTAGAACAAGGTTCTAGCCTATTTAATTTATCCTCAATTTGAAAGTTAAAGAAGTTTATGTTGTGTTAAAAATCTCTATTGTAATGCAAATAAGTTTAAAGTTTGCTCCTACATAAATTCTAAATATTCAATATGAATTGGTGATATTCAACTGATAAAGTTTCCTTCCATTACAGTGATAGTAGTCAGGTGTAAAAAAATGAGAAAATACAAATTGAAATGTGGCCAATGACAAATAGAAGCAATTATCATCTTTACCATCTCCTGAGAAGAATTTTAGTTAAAGTGGCCTTAATTCCTTAAGCCCCACTTTGAACCCATCAGAGATTATTTTCGTGTCTATTTGCATCTTTCTATGGTGTACTTTTGCTTCATACCCTATTGTTCAACGTGATCTTTCTATTTGTTCATGTCATAGCTCTCATAAGTCATTATGTGTTCAAAAAGGATTTTACCAAATTAATTGACTAGAATGAAAAGTCAATGATATACAAAAGGAAATTCATTACGTAATAAGATTAATGAAAATTTAAAAATATTTTGATATTCTTATGCATCTTCCTACATCACGATAAGGAAAATGTAGAGGAGATTACTCAGATAACATAGATAAGACACCACAAAACTTCATTAAAATCAAGAGAATCCACATCTCAAAGTGTTTATAGAAAACTACAATACTTAAACACAATAATATTTACCTCTCTCCCGCAATAAAACCTTGAGAATTTTCAATAAAAGCCCTTGATCCTTTCCTGTAGACTCTCCTCACTTTAACACTAAGATCTTCAATAATTTTCTACTCTTGACTTGCTCTCTCTACCTGCAAGCAAGCCTTCAACTCTAAAGATATCTCTTTCATGATCAGTAAAACTTCCAATATTTCCTCTCCAAAATCTCTCTTAAGAAATCTTCAAGTCCTATATAAATAGCCTTTCATGTCCTCTATTCAAATTGCCTCCGGTCTGCCTAAATGACACTTCAAACAGGTGGGTAAAACTGTTGTAACCACAACTAGTTTCGTTATGGCTCTTAGGTACCTAAATTTTCTAGAACCAAGGCCTTGGCCTTCACATCTGGGCCCTTGTCGTCCAGCGGCTAGCATTTACACACTGGTCTCTCAGTTGCATAAGTATGGGGTAGGTGCCTAGGCACCCCAAAAGTTAGACACCAAGGACCCATTCCACTATGTTTATGTTTGCATCATTTTACCTCGTTTTCACTCCATGTATCTTCCAATTTGCTCCACACCTAATACCTATTATACTTGCAAGAAAAATATAAAAATATCTTACTTTAAAAGGCATCTTCATATAAAAATATGTAAAAAATATAAAGGAATTCATGCAAGCCTTTTACACATCACATTTACATCAATGTCACGTTTGATGCCAAGATCTGATTATGAACTTCTTGGATGTAGCTGGCCTCCAACAACATCTACACTTCTTCTCAAATTGACTTGGCCAAAGAAACAATCGAGTTCCTCATCTTCTACGTCATTAGCTTATCTGAAGTATTGACATTAAGACAATGGTAAGTGACATCAATCTGATTTTTGGGCATTTCAGCTACGAACCAGGTAAAGATGTTTTGGTGCTCTCGAAGGCTTTTGATCAACATTTCCCTTGACCATGCATTAAAATTTTCACTAATTTGAAAAATATTATTTGGTTAACCTTCAGTCTCAAGAGCTTCATGAGCAGCCTCACTGCTCTCAAGACCTCCCTTACACATACCTTTTAATCTCGAGCCATTGTTGCTTGACACTTCCAAATGCTTAGAGATAAAAAGTGTGGAACTAATTGAGATTAACTCAGTTGGTGATCTACCTTCACTTGGTACGTTAATTTAACAACCTTGAATTTTTATAGTAGTGGGCAGCCAAAAATGGAGTAAAATATTGACGATGAATTGAATATCTAGAAATCATCCATCTCTGTGAATAGGATGTCATTCTCCCCCTAAGTAAATAGCATGATAAAGGTTCTTAAGACTTCTTTCCTCTCAGATATCTTGTTCCTTTCCTCAGTTTAACGCATCATGGATGGCCTCCAACATTTGATCCTTCAGCTTCTAGATCTATTGGTGTTGACTGCCGACCCGATTCTTAAAAAAGTTACGGGCAGTGATATCATCTAGGTTGAGTTACAGTCTTCTGCCATCCCATTTCCCAGGTCAAAACATCAATGGCTTTCTCATCCAAGATTTTTCTTGTTTTCTTTCCCCTTAGGAGAGTCTTCTTTTTTCTCACCTTTGAGGATTTTTTTTTCTATTGCTTACCCTAGTGGGGATTTTCTTATTTTCTGACTCTGGACTGGAGTCTTTTGTTTGCTTACCCCAGTGGGGATTCTTAATTTTTTTTTTTATCACCCCAGATGAGTCTTTTATTTTCTTATCCCAGTTGTGAGTTTTTTTCATCACCCTAGAGTGGAACCTTTTGTTTGCTTGCTCTAGAGAGGATTCTTTTGTTTGGCCATTCCGGATGAGAGTGTTTTGTTTGCTTACCCCAGAGGAAAGTCATTTAATGCTCTCTTTGAATGGGAGTCTTTTATTGTTAATGTCCTGTTCACTCACATGGAATTGAGTTTTTTGAGTGTTAAGTGAATTTGAGAAAATGTTTGAGAAATTTGTGTCATTACCCAGATAAATTGAGAAGTGGCACTCGCTTTGTTTGCTAGATGAGCTGCAAGCCGCTTGGAATTTTGCCAAACAGTGTGCATATATAATTGATTAGCTTTTTTTAACTCTTCGGAGCTAGCCATCTGATACACCTAAAATATATAGTATTTATAGACATATTTTTATACCTATTTTTGAGATATTACATTTTAATGGAAGTTATTTTTGAGTTTTTCTTGCAGATACAAGTAAAAATGGAAAAATATGCTTAAAGGAGTGAAAAACAATCAAATTTGGAGCAAAAAGGTGAAAAATGGTTCAAAAGAGTTTTGGCGCCTAAGCGCCAGATCCGACACTTAAGCACCGGTTAAACAGAGAAGGCCATACCTAAGCGCCGAGACCCCGTGCTTCAGCACCAGTGGCATTTACTAGAAGAGTAAAATTAGTTTTCAAAAATTTTGAAGAGGTTTTTGAGGCACCCATTGGCTTAATAGGTGGTTGTAACCACCATGGATGAAATTATCATGAAATGATGTGTCACTTGGGCAAATACATCGAATCAAGACACATTTTGAAGAGATCCCAAGACACCTCCTAGAAAACTATAAGAGAAAGAAGAGAGGACTTAACAAAGAGTCTTGCAAATATTGGCAAGTTTTGAATGTTCTTCTCTAAGGTGTTAGTTCAGAGAGATTTTTAAGAACAACTTTTTATTTACTTTATCCTTTTTGTTATTTTGTTTTAAGTGATTGTAAAAGAGAATAGATTCAAAGGAAATTTAAGAGTTTTGTGGAGGACTTGAGATAAGTTTTTATCTATTTTTTTAGACTACTTTTGGTTTTAATCGAGACTTGTTATTGTTTTGTCAATGATTTCTTCTTTTAAACTAAAGTGTGGTTTTATTTTCTTAATGGATTCTGAGTTTTTTTCTTTATTTTTCTTCTAAAAATGATAAGTAATTAAGTTTTGTATGGAAGTTGGGGAGAGTATTGATCTTTAATGTTGGAAGAAGTTGTAATGATTTAAATCCATTCACTTCTTGATTTGGCCAATCCAGATATTAAATTTTTTTGTGAGAACATGTAAGAGCTGGGGTGGTGTTGTCTCAGTAAACAAATAGGAAGAATCACATTAGGTTGTATGAATGAGATTGTAGTTCATATGATTGAGTGCAAATAAATAGGAAAATATTCATTGATGGGTGTAAAGTTAGAGGACTTTAAAGTGACA
>NW_018252323.1:13054-13382 GCF_001263595.1 Phalaenopsis equestris
TTTAAAAGGGGTTAGATGCTAGAATTATCTACCCTATTTCAGTTAGTGCATGAGTTTGTCCAATTTACTGTGTTCCTAAGAAACGAGGAGTAACTGTAACTATGAATGAGCATAATGAGTTAATACCTGCTAGACAAGTTACAGGGTGGAGAATATGCATTGATTATAGAAAATTAAATCTTGCCACTATGAAAGATCATTTTCTACTACCCTTTCTAGATCAAATGCTAAATAGACTAGCTGGGCACAAATACTTTTGTTTTTTGGATGGATATACCGATGTCACCAAATTAAAATATCTCCTGAGGATCAAGAGGAAACAACATTT
>NW_018252324.1:0-301 GCF_001263595.1 Phalaenopsis equestris
TCAAGAATCATCAAAGGAGAACCCAAGACAAGATCTACTAAGGGGCGTGATTTCTTTTTGGAACCATCTCAATGACCTCCAAAAATTGGAGGAGTCAGAGCATCAGGTGATGCAGGGGTATGTCGATCAGATAAGTAGAGAGGTCTAATCAGCAATGTCGGATATTGAGGTACCCCGATGAGTCATGGACTGATTGTAGAGATAGAATGCTCTGATCAGTTCAACATGACTATCAATAAGGTGATAAAAATCAACCAAGTCAAACAAAATATCCACGAAGTTGGATATAGGAGATGGATCA
>NW_018252324.1:669-985 GCF_001263595.1 Phalaenopsis equestris
AGAGGTAGGATAAAGCACTCTTCAAAGCAAAGGCAAGTAAACCCCTCACCGTTAAATGTAGAAAGTCATTCTTCATGCAGCTTCGGGATATAAAGAGGCGTGGTGGCAAGAATTTGTCTAACCCACTAAGTGTTCGCCGAGGTAGACCAATCAACTTTTGTCCTTAAATAAGGTGAGAATCGGCGGGGTGCATCCCAAACCTCCATTTATCAAAATAGGACAAATTCATATTTATCGATGAAAAGGAAGCCACAAAATTTTCCTTATAGCTCATGGAAAGAGTAGACACATAAAATAAAATGTGGGCAAAAGCCAC
>NW_018252324.1:1013-4045 GCF_001263595.1 Phalaenopsis equestris
AAGCCACTCCAACATGATCATAGTAATATCTGACAACACTAAGTACCAAGTGACACTAAGTACCACACCAAGGGTCCCACACAACACCTCGATGATTCTCATGGACTGCACAATAGATATCAAATATATCGGCCTCATAACGGACCGACAGGCAAACCTTGGTCTCCTACTACGAGGGCCTATAGGACAAGATGAATAAAGAAGTTTGCTCAGACATCTGGAAGATCCGGGTAAGGATTTTCTCTCAAAGAAAAGGACCCAGTCCTCGTAGAGGGGAAATTGCTCCAATAATCTTCTTGGCAAGAAGATCTGTGATGGAGTTATCAATATGGACCGCAGATTTAGAGCAATCTAGATTCTAAGGAGGGAGAGTCCTCACAACTATCATGGTTGGGGTATAATCCACACAATCACACAAGAAAACAGAGTGATTCTCAGCCAAGAGAGTGTCAAATTTTCCATCAACTGGAACCATAACAGGTAAATAGACGTGGCTAAGTCAACTACAGTAATTGTAGCAGTATGTTCCTATCCCTCTGGACGCCCTCGCCCAATGTAGGGACATGCGAGACCTCAGAGAAAATCCAGAACAATGGAGGACGGGACGGTCGTCAAACCAGCGGAAATATTTTATCTTAAAGAGGATGTTGCTCCTACAATCTTCTAATTCAGATAACTCATGGTAGCAACAATAACATGGACTGTAATGTGAGAATAACCTGCATTTCGGGGAAGAAACAATTCCCACATAATCCTGGCTAGAACATAATCCTGGCTAGCAGACATAGGAGAAAAATGATTCTCAACTGACAGGATTTGAGCATCATCCCGTGCCGGAACCAAAATGAGTCATGGCGGGGACATGGTCCACACTGACCGAGGACAAAAAGGGAGATTCTCAGCCGACGGGACACAAGCATGATCCTAGGCCGGAACTAAAGAGAGTCATGGCGGGACATACCACACCGCCAAAGGATAATGCCGTAAAAAAGTAACTCTAGCTCTCTTAGTGCAACATCCGCGGATGGACATCCTCAAAACACGGAAGGACTACAAGAGAGACCAAGAAAATAAGAAAGAGCGTTGTAGCACATCGCCATCTGGTACTAGTCTCTTCCTCGAAGGAAAATTAGCACCGATATGAGCTACTGTAATAAAAAGAGTGTCACATGCACAACTCCTCCTTTTTAAAGGAGGGCACGTAACAAGCATCCGGTGGGGATGTAATCCACACAACCGGGGACAATAGCAAAATGACTCACAATTCGGGGGCCAAAAGCACCTCCTAAATTGGAATCAGGATAAATATATATAAACATGAAGCAGAACATACTACTAAATTTGTAGCAATCTATTCCTAGTCCTCCTGACCTTCCTGCCTAATCAAGGGACAGGTGGAACCTCAAGGGAATAGGAACAAAAATAGAGAACCGGGACTGAAGTCATACCGGCGACAGTAGTGACAAACCTACTGCTAGTACTCACCTACCTATGGAAGGGAGATCAGTGAAAACACAGAGGTATGCGTCTAGAAAAGACGGTCAGATGCTAAGACATGTCACTATCGAGCACCACTCCGTTTTTGCAAAAGAAGCAAGAAGATGGATATGATTGTTACCGTCGGGGGAACCCTTTCCCTTCTCTCAGAGCGCTTTCTGTGCTCCTGAGGGTGTCATAACCTTCAATTCCTTCGAGCACCCATGTGGGATTACCTTACGTGATCCTACGCCCTCTGAGGCGTTGGCTCTATGCCCTCCCCCTTAAAAGGGGAGACATGCATATTGAGTCGTTTCTACGCCCTTTCGGACATTTACTCTACGCCATCTCCTTAAAAGGGGAGCGTGCATATTGAGTCGTTTCTACGCCCTCTTAGGCGTTTGGCTCTGTGCCCTCCCCCTTAAGTGGGGGATGTGCATATTGAGTTATTCTTACGCCCTCTGAGGCATTTTCTCTGTGCCCTCCTCCTTAAAAAGGGAGTCGTGCATATTGAGTTATTCTTACGTATAGCTCCTGGCCTTCCTGCCTAATCAAGGGACAGGTGGAACCTCAGGGGAGTGGGAACATAAATAGAGAACCGGGACTGAAGTCATACCAGCGACAGTAGTGACAAACCTACTGCTAGTAAAATACTCACCTACCTATGGCAGCGAGATCAGTGAAAACACAGAGGTACAAGTTTGGAAAAGACCGCCAGGTGCTACGGCGTGTGTCGAGCACCACTCCATTTTTGCAAAAGAAGAAGGCGCAACACGGGCCACTGCAGCAAAGACAACTCGATATGCAGGACTCCCCTTTTAAGGGGGAGGGCACAAAGAAAATGCCTCAGAGGGCGCAAGATGCACATCCCCCACTTAAGGGGGAGGGCACAGAGCCAAATGCCTAAAAGGACGTAGAAACGACTCAATATGCATGTCTCCCCTTTTAAGGGGAGGGCATAGAGTAAATGCCTGAAAGGGCGTAGAAACGACTCAATATGCACGTCTCCCCTTTTAAGGGGGAGGGCACAGAGCGAACGCCTCAAAGGGCATAGGATCATGTAAGGTAATCCCACATGCTTGCTCAAAGAAACTGAAGGTTATGACACCCTCAGGAGCACAGAAAGTGCTCTTGGAGAAGGGAAAGGGTTCCCCCGGCGGTAGCGATCATATCCATCTTCCTGCTCTTCCGCGTAGCGGGGCAAAAAGGGACAATGATCGGAAATAGGAAAAGGTTATGAAATCAATCAAAAAAAAAAATACAACGACATTAATGCATGTGATAATGCAGCAACCGAACTGTCAAGGGTGAGAAAGGGACAGAATGCATCGAGTTACTACCCCTAGCAACTGACACATGGACTGAAAACCAAGGTCTCACAAAAGGCTCAACTGTGACTCGAAGGAAGAGAACCATGTCACGATAATATGAGCAAAACTCCTAGTACAGAGAGAGACTATAACCCGAAAAAATGAAACTCCAAGTATGGAGAGAGAGACTCAAGTCAAGAGCACTCCCAGAGAACGTGTTCCTACTGGTTAATTACATCTTGGGGG